>NC_079164.1:102262637-102432637 GCF_947568905.1 Ostrea edulis
TTACATTAGACATATCTTCTCAGTGATTGACTAGAATATTTTTCACAATTTTGAAAGAAGTTTCTACTGTTTCTGCATTTAAAAGAAATATGAAAAAATCAACTTAATTTTTTTCCCAAAAAAGTGCTCTTGATTAATTTATGGTAAAGAGATATATGACAGACTTTTTGCCAAGCGCTGTAGTTTGAACATTGAACATGTTAGAAAACTATTTTTTAAGTTTGACACAGATTTCTTCAGCCAGAATGTACTTCCTGACATATTTGTAGTGCGGACAAATAGTTCTGATTCACAGCTGTCATTATACACTATCAACTATAGAACTCTAAAATAATTAGATTATCAGAAATATTGCACAAGATCCCCCTCTCTCATTCACAGGACCATCCAGATACACAAGATAGCATCAATCACTCAATTGGAAGCCAGCTGTACAATATGGCAGATCAAAATATGAGTTTAGCCATCTGTAAATGCATAGCAAACAAATGGCTGAATTAGATAAAACAATAAAATAACCAGACTTAAAGTATGTTTTATCAAAAGTTTTAGAGTTTTAATTCACTGTTTGTGTCGATGCTTTGGTTTTTACAGAGAAATCCAACGCAATCAAAGATTTGGAGCTGCGTTCTCTGTGTGCTGCACTGTAGAGCTCAACCAGAAGTACATGTGTACAACAGAACAAGAGCTCATTGATTTTAATCCATCAATGATTACAGGGCTCGAAATTAACATATGCCCATCCATCAGTCTGTGACTCCGGGTTAAAAGTTTGGCGGACTGACTGACATTTGTTTTAGTCCGTCCGATGGGACTGGTTTATTTTCTAAAGCATCATTTTGGAAAATATACTTCTGAAATTTTATGCACACTTTTGGCATGCTTCGATCTGTAGATATCAGACGAATCTGATTCATCAATATAAATCCCACATTTAAGTGTTACAATATTGTCTGAGGCATATTGAGTTAAATTTCATTTTAATAACATTAACAAAATATGTTTAATTATTTCTGGAAAACTCTGTAGGACTGGTAAATTTTTCTGCGGACTGGTTGAAATTATACCCCATCAGTCCAGCTGGACTGGTGACATAAAAAGTTAGCTTCAAGCCTGTGATTATATATTTCATTTCTATAAACAAGTAATTAAAAGCTTATCTTATTGCTAATATTACAATATTTATTTTACAGCTTCTACATTATATTTACATTCACTTCATTTTTCGGGCCGCCTTAACATTCTTACTATCGATAACTGAAAATGATCGAAGGTCAATATCTCATACGGCTTCTATGTTATATTTTATTCACACTGAAGGTCAATATCTCATACGGCTTCTATGTTATATTTTATTCACACTGAAGGGCAATATCTCATACGGCTTCTATGTTATATTTTATTCACACTGAAGGTCAATATCTCATAAAGTTTCAACTTTCAAAACAGGTCACACTGAAGGTCAATATCTCATAAAGTTTCAACTTTCAAAACAGGCTACTCACTGCGTATGAATACACTAAATCTACATGTACATGTGGGCTAACCACTGCTGACTTGCTATTAAAATGAATTAAAACACTAATAGAAGATATGTGTTTCAGTTTTTGAAAGTACATGAGATGTCCTCAAGTCCTTTCACACTGGCATATACTTCAAGGAACACATTCAGGGATTTTTTTAGGGTCTGTAGGGAGCAGAAATAAGGCAGCGATTTTTCAACATTTTTCAAAAGGGTCCTGTGGATTTCGAATTGGGAAAAATTGTAAACATTTTGATCAAATTGGGAAAACCTACTAATTTTTGTAAATATATGCTAAATATATCAAACAAGAAATCAAACACAAATTGGTGTCTTTCTTCTAATATTTTACATATTTAACTTAATTTTCTTTAAGCTCTTAAATTTTCAACTATTCTTTCTAAATAATCTAGAATTGATGCATCTTTGTCATGTCGTACATAAGGACAATTCAACTTAATTAGCAGATTATCATCCGGAGTCACAAAAAATATGATGCGGGTTGGAGGATTTTCTATATTTAATTTTTATTTCCAGAGAAAAACAAGAGTTCCATGGGCCACATCACTCACCTGAGTCACCTTGGCCCCTATCTGAAGACTTTCCATATATATTTGCATGCAAAAACCTTAGTCCCTAATATGGCCATGATTTTTGCAAACTTGAATCTGCACTATGTCAGAAAGCTTTCAAGTAAATATCAGCTTTTCTGGCTTAGTGGTTCTTGAGAAGAAGATATTCAAAGATTTTCCCTATACATTTGCATGCAAAACTTTGATCCCCCCTTGTGGCCCCATCCTACATCCGGGGGCCATGATTTGAACAAACTTAAATCTGCACTATGTCAGAAAGCTTTTATGTAAATATCAGATTTTCTGGCTCAGTTGTTCTTAAGAAGATTTTTAAAGATTTTCCCTATATATTTGTATGTAAAACTTTGATCCCCCCTTGTGGCTCCATCCTACCCCCGGGGGGCCATGATTTGAACAAACTTGAATCTGCATTATGTCAGAAAGCTTTCATGTAAATGTCAACATCTTTGGCTCAGTGGTTCTTGAGAAGAAGATTTTTAAAGATTTTCCCTATATATTTGTATGTAAAACTTTGATCGCCTATTGTGGCTCCATCCAACCCCCGGGGGCCATGATTTTAACAAACTTGAATCTGCACTATGTCATGAAGCTTTCATGTAAATCTCAGCTTGTCTGGCTCAGTGATTCTTGACAAGAAGATTTTTAAATGACCCCACCCTATTTTTGCATTTTTGTGATTATCTCCCCTTTCAAAGGGACATGGCCCTTCATTTGAACAAACGCAAAAGCCCGTCACCCAAAGATGCTTTTGGCCAAGTTTGGTTGATATTGGCCCAGTGGTTCTGGAGAAGAAGTCGAAAATGTAAAAAGTTTACAGACAGACGGACGGACAACTAGCAATCAGAATAGCTCACTTGAGCTTTCAGCTCAGGTAAGCTAAAAATTAATGACAAAAGGCATCACACAAAGTGTTAATCAAGTTAACATTCAAAGAATCCTTGGTAGAATATATAAAACCAACATTCTGTGACTTAAATCATTCAATCGTCACTGGGAAGCAAGTTTGTTTAAAATCATAATTTTTGCGAAACTAAAATAAATCTGGGCAGGCCCTTTTTTGGGGGGCAGAAGGGATGATAATCTATCAATTAATTTTAATTGGCCTCATTAAACTATTCACAATGAACTCATTTTTTAACAAATATGTTTTTTGCCAGTTTTTATTATTGGGAAAAGTGCAAGTTAAATTGGAGGGGAAAATGGTAATTTTTGGGAGGGGAAAGGGCCGATATTCGGACATAAAAAGGGACATAAAAAATCACTGTAAAGTCCCATTCCCAATTCTATAAACCAAGTATTTACCCCAATTTTTGCTTTGAAATTCCCAAACAATGAAAACAAATCAAACCTGGGTGGCCTTATTGTTCATAAATCATCACAGTCTCAAAAATTAAAATGTTGCTTCAAAATTGTTTAGTAAACCTAATTTATTTTGCCTCTACTTATTTAAATGAGGTAAGCTTTGACCAAATTGTAAATTAAAAGGAGTCCAATTATTCCTTAATGCACTGGTTTTATTTTCTCCCTACTTCTTTTATCCATAGAACATTTCACCCAATTTCAAGCAAATGTTGCTATTTTTCCCAATTGGAAACAACCAGGTCCTTGAAATCGGGACCTTAAAAAAAACCTGACTGTCATTTCAGCGCTTCATTCAATATGCTGGTGTAAAGAGGCTTGAAATATAATTATCTCATATACTTTCAACAAGAGTACCGCAGACGGTACAACATACGCCCATTGGACCTGTAAGCACATTATGCACTTTGAACTGATATCATACACTTTCCGAATAGAAAAGCTTTAAAGTAGGTCATAGTGTTCCAATATATCTGACTTGTGAACTGATTATGTATTTCTCTGAGGGGGAGGTTGTGACAAAATGTCAGTGCAATATTTGTATCCATGATAAGAACAAGAGTACCGCAAACGGCACAACATACACCCGTCGGACAGTGAAATTCAACTTGGAAGCATATTAAGCACTCTGAATTGATACCACACACATTCTGAATAGAAAAGCCTTAAAGTAGGTCATGGTGTACAAATCCATCTGACATATATGAACTGATTATGTATTTCTCTGTGACAAAATTTCAGGACAATACCTGTATCCATAACGAAAACAAATTTGGAAAACTGTTTGACCTACTTCTAACCCTAAATTGGGTAGGTCATCAGTGATTGGGATAAGCAAATTGCTTAATGTGACAATGGCGCGTTACCAGCTGGTGTCAATGTGACATTTCTAAAATGAATGCGCCATATTGAAATTTTTATGAGACATTTTAAAATGACAAGTCCGAGAGACCAGTAAATTATAATCTAAACACTACTGACAGACTGTAATGCCGTGGATAACTTTAGTTTTATTATTTGTGTTAAATTTACGTTTTGCTTAAGTAAGGATTCTCATTGTGATTGTCCGCGTCATCGTCTCCTTCTGTTCCAACAGTGTCTACTGCCAGTACTGGCTGATCATTAAGACGAAAATTAAAGTCAGTTTGCCCTTTGTCAGGCTTAAGAATTTTTTCCGTGGCATCTCCAGTCCATGCGGATTAAAATTGCAATTTAACGATACTAACCAATCAGATAACTTTTTACTGTTTGATTAGACACTGAGGAAATCTAAGTCATACTTGCGCTTAAAAGAACGTAAAGATGTATTATAGCCTGGTGTCCAGGCCTTCCCATAATGCTCCGCATTATGGGAAGGCCAGGGCACCAGGCTAAGATGTATTATTACTAAAGCATTAACAGCGATAAAGATTTTTCAAGCACTTAATCGATATAGATTAAGTGTGGGATCAGCTCAAAAGTTAAAAAGTTTGTATTTCTATGAAGTCAGTGGGGAAAAGCTCAAACTAGGTATATCGACGATGTGCGCCACAACGGCGCAGTGTTTCAATATTCTATGCGCCATTTTTTTATTTAATGCGACTATGGCGCAGGGCGCGTGCTTATCCCAATCACTGGGTCATGGTGCACCAATCCATCTGACATATATGAACTGATTATGTATTTCTCTGAGAGGGAGGTTGTGACAAAATTTCAGGACAATACCTGTATCCATAACGAAAACAAATTTGGAAAACTGTTTGACCTACTTCTAACCCTAAATTAGGTCATGGTGCACCAATCCAGCTCAAATGCTGAGTGAACTTGCATTCCTCCAAGAGGAAGCTTGTGACTAAATTTCAGTGCAATATCTGAAAGTAGGTCAAGGACAGACCAATCCAGCTGAAATGCAAACTAAACTTGTATTCCTTCTAGAAGAAGCCTGTGACTAAATTTTAGGGCAATATCTGTAATGTATCCATAATGAAAAAGTCCAGAATACTGTGTAACCTACTTTTAGCCCTATGTAGGTCACAGACGGATAGGCCAATCTGGCTGAAATGCAAACTGAAATTGTATTCCTCCAAAAGGAAGCTTATTGCTAAATTTCAGGGCAATATCTGCATGTATCCGTAACGAAAAAAGTCTGGAAAACTGTTTTACCTACTTATAGCCCTAAAAGTAGGTCAAGGTGCACCAATCCACCTGAAATGCTAACTCACTCTTACGATTCTTGAGGGAGAAATTGTAACAAAATTTCAAAACTGTAAATGCATCTGTTACAGAAAAAAGTAAAAGCAATGAAAATCTCAAAGCAGTATCAAGCACTAAAAATGTCAAAACAGAATCAAGCACTGAGAATTTTAAATTAGTACCAATAAAGCAAGCAAGGTCTCAAATGGAGGAAAAATAGTCCACAAACAAAAAGATATTGACAGACAGCAATACTCCACCACAAGCAACAATAGGACTTCATAACACAATATTGTACATCTCAGTCTGAGTAATTAACCCTGACATCCAGACTGGTGCCACCAGATGTACTGTCTTCAGTTTGGAAGTCTTATGATTTTTAATATCTACTGTTCCATATTATTTAGATCATTGAACCTACGACCCAAGATCACCTCCCAATCAATGTCTGACGTCCCTAGACAGAAATTCATACGACATTTAATACTGAGTGGCCGTTCTTTCTGAAGTCTAGCTGTAACATCTCTGAAAAATAATCCATGCAACAATAAAGACCACACACCAACAGTACTAATACATTACTACAGTACATACCAACAGTGCCCATACAGAATATTAAATCAACACTTTGCCCCATTTAAGTTATGTCCCTTGTGAGTCATTTTGTGGTAAAAAAAATTCTATTTCCCCAAGTCGGCCTTTGCAATTTCCTGATCTTTAGCTTTGTCATTTGTTACTTTTTCATCATTTGAATCCAACTACAATACTCCCGGGCACATAGAACTTTCCTTGCTCCTTGTAACTATGAATAATTAATGCAAATTAGGTGACCTATGACGTCGCAACATTGAAGCGGGCCGTATATTGATACGACCCTATCAGGTATGCGCATTTCTATTTTCAGACGGGATTTTCCCTTTACACATGCACACTTATCTGAAATTGAGAGAATATAAATAAGCGCTTCGTTGGGAAAAAAATTATAGAAATTGATCAAGAAATGAATTTTTAATGAATTTTTTAATATTTTCGACTGGTTGTGATTAAAGAGATTGATATACTCCCAACTCGGTGATTAAACTAATAATTGTTAAGAGAATATTTTGATTTGAATCTTCGATTTTTGTAAGTAGCTTGAATTTCCTCTGACGATTAAGTTACAGTAAGTCCGATTCAGAGTTTTTTCCTCATTTTCTGGGTAAATCATATTTCCTTACAGCAAATTTTGAGAAAAATACTACTTCCGGTTGATTGTTTTCATTATTAAATGTAATTTTTCGTTAGATTTTTAAATTTTTCTGGGCTTTTGAAATGATATTTCAAAGAGAATTTGATTCAAATATGCATTCTTATCTCTAAAGTTTTCAAATTTAGGGAATACACTTGATTTTAGTTCCCGTTTCTATACAAACCCCCATACAATAAAAGAAAATCATCAGTTATCTTCGTCAAGATTCAATAATGACTTGTTCTGGCAGATGGGGCAGTACCTGTCTGAACTGTTTTACTTATTGCCCCTACACCACAGTCAACAATGTTTATTGTCCACTTGCTTTCATTTATATCAAAATTTAAAAAACATCTGATGTGCTAAGCTAAATGTGTTTTTATCCAGCCCTCTGCATACAATATTTTGTACAAAGACTACAAGCTCTTGACTGAAGAGGGGGGAATGCTAATCCTGAAGAGATTATTTTGCCAATGGCATGGCCTATATTGAGACATCAGATTCCGTAACAAGGAAATCAAAATTTGTTGTAAGTCAAGATGATTTTTTCATTCGTTTGGCACCTAGCGCCCCCACTGAGCATGTAACTAGATTACTTCACCGTCTGATAATTCTTCTATTTTTAATTTCATATATGAATTTTCTTCTTGAGGTGGATAAGTAAAATTTTTAATTTCCCACTCTACTTTTCGCCATGTACGTAGCCTTACTAGACTCAGCTCAGGGAAGGTAGAAATCGCCAAGACATCGTTTACTGAAAATTTACATACACGTGCTTCCGCTTCTAAAAATACACCGGATGTTGATATTTTCTTACCTATTTACGTATGGCGCATGCCCTAAAACACGCATATTAAGTACATCCGGTAGGAGCATGATTAGTTCAAGGAAAGTTCTATGTGCAGGGTGGGGCAGCTAGCCCATACACCAATGGAAATTATACTGGCAACAATAAAATGCGAGGGGATAATTACTGGTTGATAGGTATATATAAGTGGAGTTGAATATACTAACTACTCAAGAAAGATTGGGTTAATTACAGTGTTGTTACGATAGTAACCGACTATCAAAAAATCGTCACTGTAGGCTGCACACAGTGACAATCAATTATAATATTAACATTGATTGTTGCAGACTATTCAGAAAATGATTTAGTCAACGGAACCCATAGAAATTTTAGTATTATCAAGGGACGTAGCTCTTAATTTGCATAATAATGGCGTTGATTGTCACAGACTATTCCGAAAATATATTAATTAATGGAACCCATTAAAGTTTCATTTTTATCAAGGGAGGTAACTCTTAATTTGCGTAATAATGGCTGGGGAGGACGATGCAGATTTGTTTCCAACTTTCACTATCCTTTAGCATCCAGGTGGTCAAAAGTATGGACCTTTTTCGATTCAGAAAAAAAGGGTCACCTAGCAACATTACTTAAATCTACAATTTGCAAGTAGTGCAAAAAGTATAATTTGTTCATTAGAGTAAATTATCTGGGGTCTAAGAAAAGCAAACGAAGATTTCAGTTTCAGCTTACTGTAGTGGTGAAAAAAATATTAAAGTATCTTCTGTACATATTCAATTTTAGCATGGAGGTATCTTGAAATTCCTTCTCTTCTGTCCGTAGGGAGTGAGTTTTTAGTCTGGTTAGAGATATTGTGTAAAAGGCCCAGAATTAATGTACATACAAAATAAACAGTGTGACCATTAATTTACATTTAGATTGTGCAATATTTGTACATTTTTGATGCGAATAAAACAATTTATTGTACTGAACTTAGTGATGGGAAATCGGAAATTTTTCATAATCTATTATCAAATAATATATTTTTTCAGAACACAACCTGCAAACTGGACAAGACATGTCTAGATTGGCTTTTGTTGATGGTCCCTCTTTTTATTAACAAAATTTAACCCAAAATAGTCTCATATGTTTGATTTCAGGTTCTTTCCAAGATATGCAAATATTTCTTGACACACATTCTAATTATTATTCGGATTGGTATCACATGGTGTCGCCATTCTTTTTTTACCTCAGAAGAAAATGCCAAGTCATACGTTTTTTACGACACATTTTTATTTCTTTCAAATATATCCATTATGAAAATTGTAATCAATAATCAACATCAGGAGACTTATAGCGACCGCCTTTCAATTGGCGGCTATAATCAACCCATTACTAACTGAACTATATGTATATTATATGTGGGGCATAAATGTACGAGAAAAATTACATCTTTATATTGGGAAAAACCATACAAAAGTTTCAAATTTAGGGAAAGGATTAAATACATTTATTGACATTGTCTTTCATAAATATAGGCGTAAAATATTCAAAAATACTTGTCAAATCGGTTTGACATTCATGCAGGCACAAATGTGCATTGAAATGTAGGGGGGGGGGGGGCTTTTGGGAAAAACTTCACTTCCCTAAAATTCTTTTCAAGTGAGACAAAATAGTAATAATAAATTGTGCTTTTGCCCAAACTAGAAAATGCTATAATGATAATTCCGGAGGGGGGGGGGGGGGGGGGGGGGGTGTTAAGGATTGATCTCTCATTCAGAACTTCTCCCACTTTTTTTTAACCAAACAATACTTATGTTTTGTAATAACAAGAGGCCCATGGGCCACATCACTCACCTGAGTCACCTTGGCCCATACCTGAAGACTTTCCATATATATTCGCATGTAAAACTTTTATCCTTATTGTGGCCCCAACCTACCCCATAGGCCATGATTTTTAAAAACTTGAATCTGCACTATGTCAGAAAGCTTTCATGTAAATCTCAGCTCTTCTAGCTCAGTGGTTCTTGAGAAGATTTCTAAAGATTTTCTTTATTTCCATGTAAAACTTTGATCTCCTACTGTGGCCCCAACGGTGAGCGCAAAACTGTAAATGAAAAGCACACAGTGAACACAGAGAGTGCACGGAAAATGGTAAAGAAGAACATTTCAGTCTGCCCTAGAAGTTCAATCTATCAATTATTAAATCGATTGTATGCTGCAAATTCAATTTGATAATCGATAGTAATTTTGGTCCGATTTTGCAACACTATCAATCTAATTAAAATTAGATCTTCCATCCGCTCCCCAGTTTTCGATACGTCGCGTGGATTCCACGCGTCGTATCGAAAACTGGGGAGCGGATGGAAGATCTAATTTTAATTAGATTGCAACACTATCTAATTACTATTTAGCAAGAGGAGGGTACAAACTCATTAGGATAAGCAAGTTCTGCCCAAGCTCTCCTCTTTTCTTTCTTATTCCCTCACTTACTGTAGTCTGAAATGGGACAGTCAGGTAAGTATAAAAGGCAGGGCCCAAGCATGTGTCATGTCATAGATATCAGTTTTTAAAATAGCCCAAGTATAGGTCATGTCATAGATATCAGTTTTTAAATAATAAGTCCAAGTATGGGTCATGTCATATTATACAACTATTTACTGGCTATGCGGACAATAGCAAGTTTATTGTCTCCCAAGACAGCAACTATTTCCTGAGGCGCAGCGATTTTTCGCATTTGAGAAGCAGTAGATGATGTTTGACTGTTGATTATAGCCAATAAATGGACTTTATTTCCAGTTCACCACGACGATGCAAGAGGTAAGACCTTGACAGAGTTGCTTCTAAACAATAGGGGTCTAATTATCATATTTTATCGAACTTTTCTCCGAAATTTTCAAGCAATGCAGCTGGTAAAAAAAAAACCAAGAGGGCAGCATGATATACCTTGTGAATATTATGTTTACAGGAAGACAATTTTTTTTATTATAGATATTTAAAACGTCAAGTGCCTGTGACTGAACTATGTGTATATCATATGTGGGGCATAAATGTACGAGAAATATTTCATCTTCATATTAGAGACAAACTATTTAAAAGTTTCAAATTTGGGGAAAGGAGTAAATACATTTATTGCCAATGTCTCCCATAAATATAGGCGTAAACTAATCAGAAATACTTGTCAAATCAATTTGACATTTGGGCACGAATGTGCATTGATACACTATAATAAATTGTGCTTTTGTCGAAAATGTTAAAATGATAATTCGGGTGGGGTGAGGTATTCATTAACTGAAACTGCCTCATATTCGTACACGTATACCAGCGCCTGTTGTTTGTTCTTCACTACATGTACATGTATAAGGGTTAAATTCATAACTGAAGCCTTTTGCATTTTCCTTTCATTCAGAACTTCTCCCACTTTTTAACCAAACAACACTTGCGTTTTGTAATATGATAATAACAATGATTTATTGAAGAGTGATCTGCAGTTTTCCTTGAATTTTTGCGGTTCATAATCCTGATATTTGTACTTTATGAATTAAATTCCTGATATAATAAGAAAGTTTACTTTCAATCTTATGATCTTATGCACACGTTCCTTCTGCATTTTGCCTTGCCATGAAAATCGATCCTTTGGCTTTGGTGTTCCGAATGACAGCGAATGGTGAACGCTTTGAACAATGAACGCACGACCACAAAACTGTAAATGGAGAACGAATGGTGAACGCACGGAGAGCAAACGATGAACGCACGGAGAACGAACGGTGAACGCACGGTGAACTAACGGAGAGCGCACAGAAAAATGGTAAAGTAGAACGTTTCAGGGACTGTATCAGAATCTAAAATAGCCCAAGTATAGGTCATGTCATATACAGGTGAATCTCGACGGTTCGAACTTCAATCTCTCAAAGTGAATTCATAGTCCTGATTTTTTCTCATATAACTAAGCAAATTTACTATCTATCTCTCGAACATTCAATCTCTCAAAGTTCTCAATCTCTCAAAGTGAAAATTCAAATTTGGGTCCCATTAAACATTTTATTGTTTTTCATTCTCGATCTCTCCCAGTGGTGGTAGTATATACACACCATTGCTCATGCGTATAATGCCAGGGCTCAGCTCAACTGTGTTAATTAGGTGTTTATCAAGGTTACACATCGCATACGCTTCCTAAATGTGGGGTGGATTATAGTTAATTGTTTTACTGGTAAAAAAAAAACCACCTACTGTGTTTTGTTTTCATTACAATTTGACTATACAGTCAACTTTTAAGACTTGTTTGTAGTCTCGTAAATGTACATGTATCTTAAATTGTGGGGGGGAAAATTAATACAAAAACTTTAAAAATCTTTTTATCTATGCAAGACAAAATTCTGTGTTCTTAAAATCAAGTCAATTACAGTATATACTCGCCTATAAGTTGGATTTTTGGGAGTTAAAAATTGGTCCAAAACTCTGTACTGGCCAGAGATGAGAAAATTTTCTTTGTAAATGTGTATCATTTTTATTCAATATGATGATGTCAATGAGTACGTGGAATATGATGATTATGTTAAATATGATGATTACGATTTACTACAATAAATGTAAAAGAATAACATTGTAAATACAAGTTACTTCAGTCCAATATGATAATACATCCTAGCAATGTTAATTGTAATGTAGTACATATACTAGAAAAAAGTATATTATCAATAGAATTCACTTCTTTATGACTATAGTTACTATCGACTGTACTTTTATAAATGTACGATACCAAGTACTGACACATGTGCAAAGATCTCGAGCCATAACTCTTTGAACCAGAGACAAAGGAAAACATACATGCTGCAGATGGAGTTATCTTTCATTATTACACAATTATGAAACATGTATACCGAGTTGCATACATGAAGAATACCTACACCTAACGCCTAAACTTCAGCAATAGCATTATGTATAATGAGTGTAAATATAAATGCATGTACGTACTGTATACTTATATGATAAATTTATACTGAAATCACTAAATATGAATACTATCAAATAAAAAAGTATCAACCTACCATATATACTCGCCTATAAGTAGGATTTTTGGTCCAAAACTCCATGTCCATGCAACTTATAGGTGTGTCCTAAGAAGATTGGTATTTTTGTGGGCGGCGTAATGTAGTGTTTATTAAACAACTCCGACGATAATCTCTACCCAGAGTTGTCGTTCCTAGCTCTCACTTACACCTCTGTTAACGTCTCAAAATAAGCAATGTAACAGTTATTCCACATGTAAATCCATTTTTTTTTTACGGCTAATAAAACTAAGAACTATTTTATAAAATATCGGGAAAATGTAGGACAAGTAACTATTTGTAGATTTTTTTCCATTACTATAGATAAGATAAGATAAGTTTATTCCAATTTTGGGCCCAGAGGGCATAACAGTAAGACAGTTTATAAAGAAGGAAATTCAAAAAAGAAAGAAAGTTTACAACATTAACTACAGGTTACATAGACTGCAAACTGCATGTGGATGCAGCATGTTGGGGAAACAAGTACATACATATATGAATTGCTAATCATGTATATATACAAGTAAATGGACAATATCAGTATTATACCAATATATATTCTTCATGTACCTATATGTATAGGACTGGTGCAATAGAACTACCCATTGTCCCAATATCCACGTTTCAACCAAAATCAATGCTTCTTGTGTCACAAAAAGATTTGACATCTGCTCAATATTTATTTATTTACGTGTAATTTTGTAACTGAAGTCAAAACCATACTTTATTTGAGCATATGTGCCATTTTACAAAAATCTTGTAAAACCCTTGAGACGTTGACAGAGGTGTATATGAGTGTAAGGAACGATAACTCTAGGTTAGAGATTTGCTCCAACGATTATCATGGACTACCACACAAATGATTATTGTTCACAAATATCTAGACATATCGTATTGTTTATGCATTTTAAAATTATGTATAAAGTACAAGTATTTACATATTTTTATCTAGTTAAGTGTATATTATTTATTTTGAAAATTATTTACATACCAGTAACTAATTCTTTCAATTTAACTAATCTATCGTTTATCGGTAAAATTGAATTACGAACCCGATTTAATATTTAAATATTCATAATATTATGTATACTGGCTGAAATATATTTGATATAGATAAGATAAGATATCTTATCTTATATTTGATATATATTGTTAACAGATAATTTAGATCATCGTTCTTGACTCTTAAAAACTTGATACAATGAATTATACCGGAATCCCACAATAACAGTTTTTGCGAGGCGCATGCCACTAAGTAAACACGGTGTCGGTACTGGTAATTAGGAGACTATAATTGCTTAGGTAAACAAGTGATCATTGCCCATGATAGATCAAGGGTTGCATTTAAACCCCAAACCAATATGGCTTGGATATTGAGCACCTCATAATTATTAATTTCTCAAAATATTTTTTGAAACATAGGTAAAAACACTAGAGCATTGACTTGAAATTGTCAACCGATTCTGACAAAAATTTGTACCAACTTACAAACAGGTCAATGGCAAATTCCTACAAATTAACCTTTAAAAATACCACCGACTTATAGGAGGACTGACTTATGGGCGAGTATATACGGTATTGCACTGTCTTATAGGAGGACTGACTTTTGGGCGAGTATATACGTTACTGTACCGACTTATAGGAGGACTGACTTATGGGCGAGTATATACGGTACTGTACCGACTTATAGGAGGACTGACTTATGGGTGAGTATATACGGTACTGCACTGTCTTATAGGAGGACTGACTTATGGGCGAGTATATACGTTACTGTACTGACTTATAGGAGGACTGACTTATGGGCGAGTATATACGGTACTGTACCGACTTATAGGAGGACTGACTTATGGGCGAGTATATACGGTACTGTACCGACTTATAGGAGGACTGACTTATGGGCGAGTATATACGGTACTGCACTGTCTTATAGGAGGACTGACTTATGGGCGAGTATATCCGGTACTGCACTGTCTTATAGGAGGACTGACTTATGGGCGAGTATATATGGTACTGTACCGACTTATAGGAGGACTGACTTATGGGCGAGTATATACGGTACTGCACTGTCTTATAGGAGGACTGACTTATGGGCAAGTATATCCGGTACTGCACTGTCTTATAGGAGGACTGACTTATGGGCGAGTATATACGGTACTGCACTGTCTTATAGGAGGACTGACTTATGGGCGAGTATATACGGTACTGTGCTGACTTATAGGAGGACTGACTTATGGGCGAGTATATCCGGTACTGCACTGTCTTATAGGAGGACTGACTTATGGGCGAGTATATACGGTACTGTACTGACTTGTAGGAGGACTGACTTATGGGCGAGTATATATGACACTGTACCGACTTATGGGCGAGTATATACGGTACTGTACCGAATTATAGGAGGACTGACTTATGGGCGAGTATATGTGGTACTGTACTGACTTGTAGGAGGACTGACTTATGGGCGAGTATATATGACACTGTACCGACTTATGGGCGAGTATATACGGTACTGTACCGAATTATAGGAGGACTGACTTATGGGTGAGTATATACGGTACTGCACTGTCTTATAGGAGGACTGACTTATGGGCGAGTATATACCGTACTGCACTGTCTTATAGGAGGACTGACTTATGGGCAAGTATATACGGTACTGCACTGTCTTATAGGAGGACTGACTTATGGGCGAGTATATCCGGTACTGCACTGTCTTATAGGAGGACTGACTTATGGGCGAGTATATACGGTACTGCACTGTCTTATAGGAGGACTGACTTATGGGCGAGTATATACGGTACTGTGCTGACTTATAGGAGGACTGACTTATGGGCGAGTATATCCGGTACTGCACTGTCTTATAGGAGGACTGACTTATGGGCGAGTATATACGGTACTGTACTGACTTGTAGGAGGACTGACTTATGGGCGAGTATATATGACACTGTACCGACTTATGGGCGAGTATATACGGTACTGTACCGAATTATAGGAGGACTGACTTATGGGCGAGTATATACGGTACTGTACTGACTTGTAGGAGGACTGACTTATGGGCGAGTATATATGACACTGTACCGACTTATGGGCGAGTATATACGGTACTGTACCGAATTATAGGAGAACTGACTTATGGGTGAGTATATACGGTACTGCACTGTCTTATAGGAGGACTGACTTATGGGCGAGTATATACCGTACTGCACTGTCTTATAGGAGGACTGACTTATGGGTGAGTATATACGGTACTGCACTGTCTTATAGGAGGACTGACTTATGGGCGAGTATAAACGGTACTGTACCGACTTATAGGAGGACTGACTTATGGGCGAGTATATACGGTACTGTACCGACTTATAGGAGGACTGACTTATGGGCGAGTATATACGGTACTGTACCGACTTATAGGAGGACTGACTTATGGGCGAGTATATACGGTACTGTACCGACTTATAGGAGGACTGACTTATGGGGGAGTATATACGGTACTGTACCAACTTATAGGAGGACTGACTTATGGGGGAGTATATACAGTACTGCACTGTCTTATAGGAGGACTGACTTATGGGCGAGTATATACCGTACTGCACTGTCCTGCGTAATGCTAAACATCTCAATATAACAAAGTTAACATTCACCAATTTAGAAGTTTTCTCCGTAGAAAATTCATACTTCAGTACAAAGCTGAATACTAGTAAACTATAAACTACCAATGGCTAACAATTCTTGCTACATGTATCTGCCATAAATTCTCGGGCTCTACACAAAAATATCATGCATGAAAAACCGTGACGTCACAAACTTGTGTACAGTCTAGTAAATGAATTGGTTCTTACAAACTCTATACGACTTATAGGCGAATCCTAAGAAGATTATCATTTTTCTGGCCAGTGTAATGTAGAGAATTTTTTAAACAACTTCATACTCCGACAATTATCATGATTAATATTGACTGGACATATCATATTATTCATGTATTCTAAGATTATATCCATTAAGTACAAGTATTTACATATTTTAATGATTTTATTCATCTTAAGTGTATATCATTGAAATTGATTTGTTGAGAAAATTAATAAATATCAGTGCATTTCACAAAACATTATTCGAAACTAGTGATGGGCAATCAGACCAAAACCATAATCGATAATATCGGTAATAATCGGACACATGTAATCGAATAATAATCAATTGTAATCGCAATTTTTTTTTTTTGAAATACATAACAGAATCATTAAACATATGGAAATAACATTTGAATTCTTCTTTGTTCCTTATATTCACAGGTAAATAAATCAGAATTTTGATATATGAAGTAATGGAATTTATTTATAATTACAATGTCTGAAAGTTATCAGAGTCAGACTCCTTTATTTGACTGTTGAATAATGTCGTTTTTATTACTGTTAACTGTCCAGCCATTTTGTTTGCTTGTTTTTTGATCGGGTTTGACATACAGAAAAGAAAATCTGAACAAAATTGAAATGATTTTTGGATTTCTTTTTTTGGTCAAAAATGTCGGCCACTTCTATTTTGTAATCGATTAGTAGCATCATAGAGCTCGAAACGACCGACAATTGATCATCGGCGACAATCATTTCATCACTATTTGAAACAGGGGTGAAACAGAGGTGTAAACGTTAGAAATTGTCAACCGATTCTTGAAAAAAATTATTCCGACTTATTAGTGGGTCAACGGCAAATTTCTCCAAAATAGTCTACAAAATATACAACCGACTTATAGGCGAGTATAAACGGTACATGTACCTAACATAATGATGGACATGTCAAAACAATGCCATAATGTGGTATGTAAATATGCAATCCGGTTGCTATAAAATCTGAACCATAATGATCAGACCTTTAATTTACAGATTTGACTCAAATTTTGATCTGTTGGAAGTTTCATCATAATCCCTTGAACTTCGAATTATTGAGAGTCACCTTTATATCAATATCTAAAATAGCACAATTTGCTAACAATGTTACTGATAATTTAAAACTATATTTCTAGTGTATAAAAGCTAGGAAATGCCTCATAGTGCCTTCTAAATTTCTAAAGTCTTCCCCGAGGGAGTTTTCCAGGGGGGGGGGGGGGGGGGGGATGGAAAGAAACCCCTCTTAAATTCAAAGGCAAGTCATCAACATCTATAAGACATAGGACAACAAATACAAAAACACATTAGTCTCTGGACTGAACTTGCTTTCTAAAATAATTGTAGAGAAAAAACATCTATGAACTGAATAGACTGAATCCCATCACCCACACTAACATATTACTGGGATTGCTTTCTACAAAAAACATCTATAAACTGAATAGACTGAATCCCATCACCCACACTAACATATCACTGGGATTGCTTTCTACAAAAAGCATCTATAAACTGAATAGACTGAATCCCATCACCCACACTAACATATCACTGGGATTGCTTTCTACAAAAAGCATCTATAAACTGAATAGACTGAATCCCATCACCCACACTAACATATCACTGGGATTGCTTTCTACAAAAAACATCTATAAACTGAATAGACTGAATCCCATCATCCACACTAACATATCACTGGGATTCACAGCATCAAGTACAAACTAATGGTAACAAAGTACAAAGAGAAATAACTCTGAAATGAAATCCGATATAAGAAGTATCAGAGTTACCTCTCTTCAGATTAACCGAGACAGCAAAGTCATTTCCAATAACTTAGAGGTGCAAGGCTTTGTGGTTCCTCCTCATCATGTCCAGATCCTGAAAAATACAATGTAACTCATAAGCCAACAAAATTCTCACAAAAAATCACTGGCCCATATCTAAAGAGTTTCTGTATCTATTCACGTGCAAAACTTTGATCCCTATTGTGGCCCCAACCTACCCCATAGGCCATGATTTTTACGTGGTTCTTGAGAAGATTTTTTAAAGATTTTCCCTATATATTTGTATGTAAAACTTTGATTCCTTATTGCAGCCCCATCCTACCCCTGAGGGCCATGATTTGAACAAACGTGAATCTGCACTATTTCAACATTAGCTTTCATGTAAATCTCAGCTTTTCTGGCCCAGTGGTTCTTAAAGCTGTATGGTACGAATTGCAACATTTTTTTCCATCTCATAAAAAAAGCTATTAATTCATTGCACGTATGTAGTTATGAGGTTGTATGACATGTCATATTATTTCACCTGTTTTAACCAAAATTATTTGATTTTAAATCTGTGTTACTGTTTACAAGCAACCGCGTCACTCTGCCATTCCAAGTGACAGTCACGTGACCAGTTCAAACTTTCAGATCATCGGTGGTCTTATCTGTGTAAAGGTGTGTATTTTGTTACAACAGTACCGTGCCACAAGTGTAATAGAAATGAAAATATCAAACACCTCTTAGTAATTCGTTGTTTTACACCCTTTCAGCCTTAAAACTAGACAGTTGCGTCTGAGTTAATGCATCATGTTGGGATTCCCCCGATGCACGTGGGGCTATTTATAGATGTCTAACACTGTATAATTTATGCATTATCCAGAACACCTCGGGCCTTTCACCGAATATACCGTGCTTTGGGTGACAGGCCCGAGGCTTTCCGGATGATTTATATTATGTACCACACTATATTTACTTTCTAAATAGTATTCGCACCGTTTTCTTTTACATGCAGATGTTTTCAAGCATGTAATTAAGGAAAAGTTAATAATTTTGAAAAGTAATTAATCTGCTTTAAAGTAATTATGTACAAAAATGATAAATGAACATCGGGTCATACAGCTTTAAGATTAAGATTTTCCCAATATATTTGTATGTAAAACTTTGATCCCCTATTCTGGCCATATCCTACCCCCCAGGGGTCATGATTTTAACAAACTTTAATCTGTTCACTAAGTCAGAAAGCTTTCATGTAAATTTCCCCTCTTCTGGCCCAGCGTTTCTTGAGAAGAAGATCTTTAAATGACACCACCCTATTTTTGTGATTATCTCCCCTTTGAAGGGTATATGGCCCTTCATTTGAACAAACTTTATTCCCCTTTACCCAAGGATGCTCTGTGCCAAGTTTGGTTGAAATTCGCCCAGTGGTTCTGGAGAAGATGATGAAAATGTGAAAAGTTTATGACAACGCCTACAACACCAACAACGGACAACGGTAAATTTTCATCAGAAAAGCTCAATTGAGCCCTCGGCTGAGGTGAGCTAAAAAGTAGGAATTATTGTAAATCTGGCTAGAAGCCACAATTAACATATATTTTCGAACTAATTTATCAAAACTTTAAATTAAATGATTATCTAATAAAGAATTTGGTGTTTGTGAATCTTTCTTTTGCATTTGTAACGTGTTTAGGTTCGATGATTCGGACCATTCTGGGGCAAGTATGATTATTGATGAATGAATATGTATTTAACACAAATGAACAACTAAGATAACGAACGAGTCAACAAATATACAAATAGTTTTCAGAATTACCTATCCTAATCACACATAGCAATGAAACCTATAAGTTATGGGTGAACAAGGCTGGGACCTATGCTAGTCTGTATCCACTACCAGACAGATATTTGTGTAGTATGTACATCCTACTACAACCGGACAAATCTCTACACCAATAAGGCAATAACAGGAAATACTTTATTATTATCCTCTAGACCAGTATACTCGCCACCGTATACTGAATTACATTAATACACAGCGTATTAAATATTGTCGTACCTTCTCTTCTGTCGAGCTCCAATATTGAACTGCAATCTTTCGCCAGAGCACCCGTATTTATACTACTGAGCACCCGAACTACCCTCGGATGCTATCGTAATGCCCTACAATAAAGCCCGGTTGACGTAAGCTTTATATTTAGCCTCCAACAGGTTATGATACATCCCGAACCCGATCTCAATTTGTCACACATTTATATACATTGAAAGCTTCTTTATGGCTGGATACTCTAAGAATTATTAATTTTGTTAATATATATAGGCCTATTTTTAACTCATCTTTCATAAATTTAGATGTAGGTTTCATCCCCCCCCCCCCACTAAAATCTGGTAAAAGTATATGACCATTAATGCAGATTTGTTTAATATTTGTAAACCTCATATTTCAGAAACTGTAAATGGGGAAAATTTGGAGGGTGTAGTGTTTTTTAATTTCAACATAAAATGTGCTCTTCTTAATACATAAAATCATCATTTCCTTTGTTGAACATTATTGTCACGTCATTTAACTGAATACAGAAATTAAACTGAATACAGAAATTATGTTAACTGAATACAGAAATTAAACTGAATACAGAAATGAAACTGAATACAGAAATTAAACTGATTACAAAAATTGTGTTAACTGAATACAGAAATTAAACTGCAATACAGAAATGAAACTGAATACAGAAATTAAACTGAATATAGAAATTAAACTGAATACAGAAATTAAACTGAATACGGAAATTGTGTTAACTGAATACAGAAATTGTGTTAACTGAATACAAAAATTGTGTTAA
Source organism: Ostrea edulis (assembly GCF_947568905.1). Classification (NCBI taxonomy): domain Eukaryota; kingdom Metazoa; phylum Mollusca; class Bivalvia; order Ostreida; family Ostreidae; genus Ostrea; species Ostrea edulis. The sequence continues at coordinate 102,283,810 of NC_079164.1, forward strand.
CTGAATACAGAAATTAAACTGAATATAGAAATTAAACTGAATACAGAAATTAAACTGAATACAGAAATTAAACTGAATACAAAAATTGTGTTAACTGAATACAGAAATTGTGTTAACTGAAAACAAAAATTGTGTTAACTGAATACAGAAATTAAACTGAATATAGAAATTAAACTGAATATAGAAATTGTGTTAACTGAATACAGAAATTGTGTTAACTGAATACAGAAATTAAACTGAATACAGAAATTGTGTTAACTGAATACAGAAATTGTGTTAACTGAATACAGAAATTGTGTTAACTGAATACAGAAATTAAACTGAATACAGAAATTGTGTTAACTGAATACAGAAATTGTGTTAACTGAATACAGAAATTAAACTGAATATAGAAATTGTGTTAACTGAATACAGAAATTAAACTAAATTCAGAAATTGTGTTAGCTGAATACAGAAATTAAACTGAATACAGAAATTGTGTTAACTAAATACAGAAATTAAACTGAATACAGAAATTGTGTTAACTGAATACAGAAATTGTGTTAACTGAATACAGAATTGTGTTAACTGAACACAGAAATTAAACTGAATACAGAAATTGTGTTACTGTGGATTTACAGTAAGTGTGAACGAGACATATCGGCAAGTACATGACGTGCTTCAGATAGTTCATTGGAAAGTCCCCGAGTGATTTTAAAGAGCGCTTTTGATAGGTCGGTTAAATTATAGGTAGGCGGTCCCAAGTATTTAGCATTATATTATCTCGTGCCTAACAAGTGTAAGTTTCAATATTTGATTTCAGTGTAAATTGCACCGTACGTAGCGTGAGATTCAATATCGGTTTTGATTTGACAACGGAGATTTGAGATTACGTTAATAAAATGTCTTGTAAAGTTTATCTTAAATGTCTCATATATGAACATTGCTCATACTAATAGTGCATATTTTACTCTTGTTTTGTTTTGTTTTTCTTTTTATCGTCATTGCACATTGAAATGTTAACAATCATGTATGCTGTATGCCCGAGAGGGCCCTAATTTGGAAATAAATCATATTCTATTCTATTCTATACTAGATATCTACATGTATAAAAGTCATGGGATATCTTATAAAGAAAAAAATATAAGATGTCTTACATGTATAAAAGATACAAGATATCTCGTAAACTTTAGAAGATATAACTTTTATCAGATACCTTATAAATTTTATCTTTTAAACAGGAATAACCGTGTTATACTTATAATCCATCGCAGTATCAATAGGTATGGAAGGGGGAATACAGGGTGAAAAAGGCGAGCTCCGATATGTAAAGAAAAGGCAGGATAGCAATATCCCAGAATTCAAATAGTGCTGAATATTGAAAAGAGAAAAAAAAGACGGGATCGAAAATGCTGCGGGAAAAGGCAGGATCCGCAGTTGCCTTTATATCCCAATAAAAATTGAAAGGTTACTCCCTTAAATTCCTGTAGATACTTGTCAGTTTTAAGCGATCAGAAATTTCAGTACATGTTTCTATAGGCGATTTTGTCCGTTTAAGAACAATGCTTTTGTTTTGTTGTCTCTTTCACATTCGCAGTTTCCATATCGTTATTTTAAAATAAATCTCTCAGAGGATATTTTCGAAATCTTGCAAAGCATTGGAAAAGATCGATGTCGGAAAAATTTCTAAATTCAAATAGTTAGGGGGAAGAGGGGGTAAAAACTCGAAAGTTTCTGTCATCCGACATCGATTACACGTTAGTGGGAAAAAAAGACAACTGACTTTAAAACCACATAATAATACATTTTAATAAACGTTTAATAGTTTCAATGTACACTTTCATTTGTTTTACTTGTTAATCGATTAGTTTCAACATACTTCATATTTAGTTTTGTATTGGGGGGGGGGGGGGGGGGGGGGGTGTGTGTGTGTCTTGGTGAGAACTATGCGAACTCAGTTTTCTCTAACATTGAACATTTGATCTCGCCCCTAAAATAATTTGTCAGATTAAGTAATAAGATCAATAGATATTCTACTTCGAGAAAACATTTATTTTCAACACATGGCATGCTTTGATGTCTTTTACTGTTATATATACCCACATTTTCGTAAGAAATTCGGAAGTAACCATCGCTAGATACTGTTAATTGAATGAACAACAGCAAGTTCTGTGAATTCTAGCAAAAACTAAATTCCCCAAACCACCCCTCTCCTGTACATGAAACACATTATTGAAGAAATTCAGCATTTCGTTAGCATTCTATAACGTCATAATAAACCACACCAAAGGTCGATTGTTAATGTTGCAATACTGGCGTACCTTTGAACCTATATCACTGGTCCACACCTAACTGTATGTCCATAGGAGTTTGAAATTTTATCAATAAAGTTAATAAAATGTACTTGATTGACCAAGCCTTGAGCTATGGTCAATCAAGTACATTTTATTAACTTTATTGATAAAATTTCAAGTTCCTATGGTATGTCCATGATTGCGATTACCCGTTGTACGTACGCGACACTGGCTTCGTCAATATATATATATATAAAGTCTCTTTTTTGGAAGTAAAATACAGAAAAAACTCTAAACACTTTGTTGAAATATTTCGACCGTGTTACCGGTCTTCTTCACGAAAACACGACTGAAGAAGACCGGTAACACGGTCGAAATATTTCAACAAAGCGTTTAGAGTTTCTCTCTCTCTCTATATATATATGTATGTATATATAACTGACTCGGCCTGAATTGCAATAAAATCAGTAGCAAAGAAATTTTCAACACTTCGTTCGTGTTCAGACCACAGGGGCTCGTCACGAATTGACCCTCTCTATTCTATATTTACATTTATTTGTAAATATAGAATAGACGATGTCAAATTTTAAAAAGACAAATATTTCGTGACGAGTCCCTGTGTTCAGACGAAATATGCTTCTCTTGGATTTTCTTTGCAGTTTCTTGAAAGTAATTTCCCTAAAAATTTCTCGCAGTTCTACAAATTAAAGACACCTTTGGTACATTGTCAGGGGTACAAATATTTCTTTTTAATAAATTTTGTCTGATTTCTCTATTAATATACACTTGATTTCTTTTTAATTTCATACTCGATTAACAAAAGTACATCCGGTGTGAGCTTCGTTGGCGACATTTTAGGTGCAAAAGTTCCCATGATTGACAATTTTATAACGTGGCCTTTGCGACAACTAATTTCTTACTGATTTTACCATAAAATAAACCCTCGGCATGTAATTTTAAAATCAACGTCATTGTTTTAGTTGGTATTGGTTTTCCCTTTTCGCAGAGTCTCTTCCATCGTGCTAAAAGATTATGTAATGACACGCTAGTGTAAAGACACGTGTGACCATCTAAAACTATTTTTATTCCCGCCCCTTTAAATATTGGTCCAATCGCAGTGATTGTTCTTTCCTTGATGCGTCAACATTGACAGATTTGTTTTGAAACCAACTATCCGAGACCTCGAATGAACTTGAGAAGCTGAGTCGTTCACACTTACTGTAAATTCACAGTAATAGACCAAAAAGTAATGTTTTAGACTTGTAGTTGCCACCATTTTCATGCAGCAAACACGAATTTTCCCAATTTGGCAAATAAAAACCGAGAGAGTGCCTATGTTCTAAACTGTTATTTTATGACCAGGAATAGGCCTAGTCACAGGGGCTCGTCACGAAATTTTTGTCTTAATAAAATTTGACATCGTCTATTGTGTAAATATAGAATAGAGAGGGTCAATTCGTGACGAGCCCCTGTGGCCTAGTTGTGAATTTTAGGGTGCAAAATTCCATGGAAATCACATAAATCTAGGCTATCATCTGTCCGTGGAATAATTGGAACATTTTTTTGAGAATGATTCTATGTCATCGCTTAGCACACAACGATTAACTTAATCATTAGATCTACCTGCTCCTTGCAAATACCCAGTTCTCAAAAGTTGCATTCTCTCCCGCCATTTGTGAAGGTAAGCTTCGTCAGCACCGATACATTTTCGGTACACCTCGGAAAATATGCGTATTTGACATGGAATCGACCGAAGTGATTCGAGTGTACGGGTATTATAGGTCGTACAAGGCTAAGTCGTGTAGAATTTTTTCATTGTCCAGAGGAGATAAAGAAAAGGGAAAGAAAATTATAAAGATTGTAGCACAATATGTGATGTTCTGATCATCAATTATGATCCTAAATCGATCGATTATTTTTGTTGTTGTGATTCAGAACCTTGGATGACAAATGAAATTTAAGACAATATTCACTTTAAAACGAGATCAGCATTCATTGAATTTTAGAAAGTCTGGAATGCATGAAGAATACAAATCTTATTGTGAAATTAGAAATCTAATTCTGAGACAATCTAACCAGGCCAAATCCGACTACTTCAACGACAATTTAGACGAGAGCAAACATAACCCTAAAAAGTTATGGTCATGCTTTAAAAGTCTTGGGTATCAACAAAAATCCAAACCAATGGAAATGTTGCAGTGGCGAACCTAGAGGGGGAGAGGGGGGTTACCGGGGTTGCCCCCCCCCCCCTTGGATTCACTAGAGAGAGAGAGAGAGAGAGAGAGAGGAGAGAGAGAGAGAGAGTGACTATATAGAGCTATTAAAATCCTAGGCGATGGAAATTGTTTATACAATTGTGCGTCAACATTTCTATCAGGTGATGATAATTCAAATTATCTTTTATATAGTTTATATCTGTAATATTTCATTTTATTTTTAAAAAAATGAATTACTGGGAGTAAATCGGAATGCATTTTAAAACAGGATTCGTTTTAAAATCAAGAGTGACAGATCTACGTCTGATTATTATACAATACCATTAATCCAAATTTGAATTTAGAAATACAAATTGATAGCATTCCTGTTTTAAAAGTTGTCGTTTAACTATGTTAACGTACGTTATAACAACTCTCATTTCAGTGGCGGATTTAAGGGGGGCGCAGCCGACGCGCCCCCTCTAAAATTTTCAAATTTAAGGTAAATCGTGGTACATGTATCTTGTTTTGACAAATGTACAAAACGATAAAAGAAGCAATAATTTCTTCCACTCCCGGAGAAATGAATGACAAAATCTTTTTGATTTCTTGAATTACTTCATTCGGGAGAAGTAAATTTTTTCCAAAAACCCTTAAAATTTCCGTCATTTTACTAATTTCACCTTATTAAGAATGATAGAAAATAGTAAAAATGACTTAAATAGGAGACATAATTTAAGCTCTATAAAATCTGTAAAATCCAGGGGCTTCGCCCCCTGGGCCCCCACCAGGGCTTTCCCCTGGACCCACTCGGGGCCTCAAGGCTGCCCCCAAACCCCCTGCCTCATAAAGTGGCGCCCCCGTAGTCGCAATTCCTGGATCCGCTCCTGCATTTCCTCTTCACCCCCCCCCTTTGAAAAATTTCTAGATCCGTGCCTGTATTGTTTTAAACATTAATGATGAAAATTGCTTTGAAAATGAAACAATTGCAGATCACTTTCATTCTTTTTTCACAACAATTGCAGCAAAGCGTGTAGAAAAACTATCCTCTCCTAAATGTTTATGCAATGCAGCTTCATGTAGCATTCAAAGTTTTTATAAAAGTAAGAACAAATCTAAAAACTCGTTCATTTGAAGACATGTAAGTGAAAATTTTATTTATAGAGAATTGTAGTACTGATATCACCAAAAGCACGGGCTTTTGATAAATCAGTCTATATCTGAAGAAACTGTTCCTGAAGAACTCAAAATTGCCAGAGTAAAACCTCTTCTCAAGAAAGGTGATAGTTTAAAGCAAGAAAACTATATGCCAGTAAGCATTTTAAACATTGTCTCTAAAATTTTAGAAAAAGCAATATACACTCAACTCGAAAGTTTTTTTTCATATTCATAATGTGCAATATTTTAATGAATTTCAGTAAGGATTTAGAAGTTCATTTTCTACAGACAACTGCTTAGTGCATCTTACTGATCATATCAAATTAACAACAGCTAAAACTCTGTTCACTAGAATGATTCTTCTAGACCTCCAGAAAACCTTTGACACAGTAGATCATAAAATACTCTGTGAAAAATGAATTTCATCGATGTTAAGTCAATCAGATAGTTTAAATCGTATTTATCTGGGAGAAAACAAACTGTAAATGTAAATACCGCAAGTTCTGGTGTATGTGATGTTACATGTGGAGTGCCCCAAGGCAGTTTACTTAGGCCACTTTTATTTTTAGTATTTGTGAATGATCTTAGTGCAAGTATTGACCCAGAATGTAAAGTTTTATTATATGCAGATGACACGGTCATTTTATTCTCTCATTCTAATGCAAACATCATAGCTAAGAAATTGTCATCTATGTTAGAAAGCTGTCATGATTGGTTGGTAGACAACGGAATGTCTCTTCATCTGGGGAAAACTACATGTAGCTAATTTTCCTTAGAATGTAAAGATATCAAAATAGAATGTAAATCATGTGTCAGATACTTAAGAGTTCTTTTGGATAATGTATTGTCTAGAGAACAAATTGTCGATGGTATTATTAAAGGGACTGATTCACGATTTTCCCCAAAATTTTGTTTTTCACTTTTAATGATCAAAATCTATTGTCTAATGTGTTTAAAAGATTTCACATAAGAATTAAAAGGTTATACATCACCAGGGAACCTCATGTTAGAGAATTTATTATTTGTTTTGTAAACAAAGATTGCGGTATGTTATTGTTTACGAAATTTTCAAAAGAAATGGGTATCGATCTAATCTTTCACATTTCAAGCATTCTTTGGGTAAAATGTGTCATCTAAAAGTTAAAATTTCTATGCATTTATATTTCAAAATTAACATTTCACTGGTTTGTTTGAATACATGAAAATACTCGAGTCTTTGTTTACATAACACAGATTTAGGGCTAAAATATTGCTTTCATTCTTGCATTCAGAAGGTCAACAGTTTGGCTGTCAACATTTCTTCAGTTATATTTTTAATATTTATCATCAAAAAGGGAAAATATTTTTTTTCAAAAATCGTGAACCAGTCCCTTTAAAAAAACAAACCAACGCCTGAAATTTTTATTCAGGCACAAATCATATCTGTCTCTACTGTCCAGGAAATCACTTTGTAATGCTTTAAATAATTCAGTGTCATATTGACTATGCGTGTGCTTCCTGGTACGAGGGCTTGACAATTAAGCTTAAGAACAAACTACAGGTTATACAAAATAAGGTTATTAGATTTATATTAGATAAATCTCCCAGAAGAAGTATTTTAAAAACTAAAGTATTTGAACATGAGCAACATAGTAAATTAACTTCGACTGAATCACGTCTTTAATATTTTTCATGAAAAATGTCCAGATTATTTGAAAAATAATTTTATAAGAAACTGTTACTGTTCCATCACATCAACTAGATCGAGTGAGTTTAAATTATTTGGTACCAAGGCTTTCATGGGTAATCCTGGGTATAGGTGTATACATTATATCCATCATATTTTTAATATCAAATAGTTTAAAGAGTCTTCCTTTATACCTAGGTATTTTACAAGATCTCTCGTTTTAAATCCATGTCTCTCTGTGATTTTTGGGGGGGGGGGGTATATATGCCTATTCCTAAATAAATAATAAAAAAAAAAATCACTTGGAAAAATATGAAATCTGTCTAAAATTTCTAATATAAAAAACAATAGATTTACTTGACATTTTAGTCAGATTTCTGATTTTTCCAAGTTCGCGACAATAAATACAAAACAAAAAGGGGGATTGTTTTGTTATCCATTACTTCAGAATGCACTATTTTGCTTCATTTTTTGATATTTTTTTCCGCCCCCCCCCCCCCTCCCTCCAATATTGTAATATTATAGGCTACATTCAAAAACAACTGTGGAAGAGAACACTACCTCTCTATTGTTAATAACTTCGATCAGAGGAAGAGTATAACTAAACTCCGCATTTTTGCACATCAATTAAATATTGAAAAGGGACAGGACTTCCAACTGAGTTATCTTGTATCTTGTACCCAAATTTAAGTTACTCATTACGAAATACTTGATAATGAAACAAGTGTGGTAATGTTAGACAAGATATATTATACATAACATTTCTGTATGGCGACATATGCACAACCGTAAGAAACTCACTACAGGAAAATATGTTAATATTGTTCAAACGATAATGTAAGTAGAGTAGTCTCTCTTTTAACGTGTTACACGGGAAATAGATACTAATAAATGTTCGTGTAGATATGCACGCACTGACTCTTAGATGAAGGACACAATGCTATCTTTTCGTATGCAGAGACTATGCACGTACATGCACGTACATATATTCACTGTCTCCTGTTCTAACTTAGAACTTAGGAAGTCAGGCTAACACCCCCCCCCCCCTTCCCTGTTATCGATACTTTCACATCGGTTATATTAGTACGCTCTGTATCTTACTTTAATGTTGCTGAAAATTGGACAAAATTTTACTGTCCTAAATATTTTGCACCATGAAAAGGTGTGTAACGGCGCCGTGATAAAATACACTGATTCAACGTTTAAAAACAACTTCTCCTTCTACTCAGGTACCGATACAAAGGCCATTAAAATCATGAAGTTCATTTTCAAAACAGGATAAATAAGTAAATCCATCACGTTGTCAAACACAATAGCTGTAGGGGTTTGTTTTGTTTTTTGTTCGTTTTTTTCTTTCTTCTTTTTTTTGTTTTACTTTGTTTTGGGGCTTTTGTGTGTGTGTGTTTTTAATTAATCATAAATTGTTGACCTCTAGACAGTCATATAGGTCACATGGCACTTTTAAAATGATCAATAAGAATGGAAATAGTTTGTTCTTAAATGGAGTACGAAGTATTTCCGTTACGTTTCTCTCTTTCAGTAGAATACTAGTAAGTGTAATGAGAGAAACAAGTGTCCCCACTCAGTTTACTTTTAATTGAAATAATGTTGCTTATGAATTATCATATTTCATTATTTCATTTGGGGGGGGGGGGGGGTACTGTAGGAACTCAACATATAACCCACTGAACTTGCATTCGACAGAATGGATGATTAACAAGATCTATTCTACAGACCAACAGGAATATCGGAATCATAATTATATATCAGCAGTGATATCTTACATGTAAAAATCCCTGACGTTTAATTGTTAAGTACCAGTCTCTGTAAGAATAATGCAGATACTGATAATTGGATTTTAACGGAAATTTCCATAACCCTTCATTACAATGATACATAATGATATACATGTAGTAAAAATTCTGTACGACAACGGTTGCTCAGACAGTACACGGGTTACATAACACCGACAATGCACAGCCTATATATCCATACATCGAATCCTATTAAACAACTCCATAACATTTTTAGGACATACGAAATTTACGAATTTGGTTATTCATAAATAAAAGCGTCTCAACTGTTTGTAAAATAGACATTTTAAAACAAAATAAATTTCGTCTTTGTTGTCCTACAATGAACAAATTGTAGGCTATATACTCTTTGAGACCCTCATCATGCCGAGTAGACGTAATACTTGATACTCCGTGGTCAAAATTTGCTCTCTTTTTTTTTTTGGTATTCAAGTTGGTATAGTGAAATTATCGACATAATGCTGATAGAATAATTTGATATATACCCTGGTATCAGAAACAAGGAGTCAAATCGAGGCTTGTTATTATGTGCTTTCGTGTCTTCAACATTCAGTTGTTTTCACTTGTTTTTTTATTTCAGTGGGAAACTACCTAATCCATAAACAAATACAGGTAGAAGATTACATAAATTTCATTTTTGAAAATTCACGATGGTGTGACAAATGACCAATGCCCAGGCATAATAATACGACTGTTACAATAGATAATATCTTATTTAGAAATAAGTCATTATTCATGTTTACAAACTATGCATTCAGGGCGGATCTAGGAATTGCGGTTACGGAGGACGCCACTTTATGAGGCAGGGGGTCTGGGGCCGCCTTGAGGTGGGGGCCCAGGGGGCGAAGCCCCCGGAAACTCCTGGATTTTACAGATTTTATAGGGCTTGAAATATGTCTCCAATTTAGTCATTTATACTATTTTCTATCAGTTTTAATAAGGCGAAATGATGCAAATTTTTAGGGTTTCGAGGAAAAAAATAAGTTCTCCCAATAAAGTAATTAAAGAAATCGAAAGATTTTGTCATTTTTTTTCTCCGGGAGTAAAAGAAATCATTGCTTCTTATCGTTGAGAACACTTTTCTAAACAAGATACCACGATTTACCTTAAATTTGAAAATTTTCCATACCCCCCCCCCCTTAAATCCGCCACTGACATTATAAAAGATTGAGAAACAAGCCAAAACGCTTATCATGTATTAATCTCGCTCTCGCCATGTTACAAGTGAGGGGTAAATGAAAATTCTATAATTATGAGTCATATGCAAGGTGAAGATAACGAACAGCAATAAATCTCATAATTCCTATAAGCAATACAAAATAGATAGTTGGGCAAATACGGACCCCTGGACACACCAGAGGTGGGATCAGCTGCCTAGGATGAGTAAGCATCCCCTGTCGACAGGTCACACCCGCCGTGTGTGCTATATCCTGTTCAGGTAAACGGAGTTATCCGCAGTCAAAATCAATGTGCCAAGAACGGCTTAACAATCGGTATGAAACACGTCAGACAGCATTTTACCTAATGATAGGTTGTATTGACGAACTAGATCGTTATAACGACCATAGAATGTGCGAAATGCAGATTTCAATCGAGACTGTTGAAACCCCTGTACCATCAACTTGTTTGTCAGTAGCTTACCCCGATTTAAAAACTGACTATAAGCAGAACAAGCTCTTGCATATCGAATCAGTTGAGAGATATAAACATCATATACAGGTGATAATGGAATATTGCTACATAAATATGGGAAGTTGACGATGGAGAAGCTGAAATCATCCCGTTTGTCATACAGTTGAGTTGTCAGTTTGCCGTTAATGTCTACTTTCAATAAAATATCTAAGTATGAAGCAGAAGTGGACGACTCTGTGGTGTCCTTTATTTCGAGCTCACAGGGATATATCAAATCGACATATGAATGAAAGTTATTATTGTTAATAGACAAAACGTCATCGATATATCTAAATGTCGAACTGAAGGCCACAGCGAGAGATTTTTTTCTTCTCACGTAGAAGTTTTTAAATAAATTCTGCTTCATATGAATATAGAAACAGGTCAGCTAACAAAGGAGCACAATTCGTGCCCATGGGAATTCCAACAGATTGTTGGAAGACCTGATCACCAAAGACCACGAATATATTGTCAAAAAGGAACTCTAGCATATTTTTTTATTTCAACTTCAGAGTACTTGTGCGTGGAATCAGAGTGGTATTTAACAAAATAAGTTTTTGAATGACTGATCACAAGATATGAATATTTCCGTTTTCCATTTTTGTTGAAGAAGCAACTGTCTATGATGTCAAAAAGTCTAGTCTTTAATTTATCGTGAGGAATGGTTGTGTATAGTGTTGAAAAGTCATAGGTTTTAATGTTATTGATTTGGGGAAAATTCTGCGATTTCAAGTTTACTAAGAGTTCTTTAGAATTTTTTAGAATCCACATTTGATTAACAACACTTCTGGCATCTGTAGTCGCACAGTAAGTTTGAAGTTTCTCCTTCACAGCTGTTAATATTTTCGTGAGGAGCAAAGATAGGGGCTTGGTAGAGCACTTACTGGATCCAGCAATGTATCTTTGTATATCGAATGTGTCTAAAACTGAAGCATGGTTTTGAAGAACTTCATTTTTTGAAAGGGCAGTTGGAGTATAAGTACGATTACCAAAAGTGGAATTAATGCCAAGTTCGTTGAAAATACAGTTGTAATAATGAGCCTTACAAACAAAGACAATGTTGTTACTAGCTTTGTCAGCTGGAACCAAAACATATTCCTCATGTAACCTATCTAATATAAAATTTGGTATATTTTATATATCAAACATAACAATTGGTAGATTATTGTTATATACCAATAATAACAATAACAAAGCGAAGAGGTAAAGGGGGAAGTAGAGAGATGGAATGACAATGGCAATATATTTATTCTCTTAATAGTGAATTAAGTAAATAGAATGAACATAATAGTTAGGCATCCCATCCGAGAATTTTTCCCTCATGTAGAGACGCCCATTCATGTTATCATTGTAGCGAGCTGGGACCTGACAATGAAGCTATTAGTCCAGCTATGTGTCGTCCAATGAGAACGTGGTTGCTTTCTAGAGATTAAAACAGAGAACAGTTCGACAAGTGATGATAGCCTATTATATTGAGGAATATGCACGCCGATACTTGATTATTACATAGAGGAACATACACGCCGACACTCGCTTATTACGTAGAGGAACATACACGCCGATACTCGTTTATTACAAAGTGGAATACACACGCCAACACTCGCTTATTACATAGAGGAATATACACGCCGACACTCGCTTATTACGTAGAGGAACATACACGCCGACACTCGCTTATTACGTAGAGGAACATACACGCCGATACTCGCTTATTATGTAGAGAAACATACACGCCGACACTCGCTTATTACATAGAGGAATATACACGCCGACACTCGTTTATTACATAGTGGAATACACACGCCGACACTCGCTTATTACATAGAGGAACATACACGCAGATACTCGCTTATTACGTAGAGGAACATACACGCCGATACTCGCTTATTATGTAGAGGAACATACACGCCGATGCTCGCTTATTATGTAAAGGAATATACACGTCGATACTCGCTTATTACGTAGAGGAATACACACGCTGACATTCGCTTATTATGTAGAGGAATATACACGCGACACTTTTTATTTTACTTTTAATGTTGTTTTACGTCCCGTCGAGAATTTTGCACTCATATTGAGACATTACCACTTGTAGGTGAAGTACCACAAATTTAGACCTATGTTTAGCGTTCAGGGCCGTAATATTGAGGGTTCGTTAACGTACCAACGCCTGCCGCGACACGGGACCTCCGTTTTTAAGGTCGTATCCGAAAGACCCGTGATTCTCACTTCAAAATGTCGAGCGTTTGGCGAAGGAGCAATCTGATTAAAGTACAGATCTCTCAAATAGTGCACAACACAGTGCGGTATTTGAGAGTTCTGTATTTTAATCAGATTGACAAAGGAGCAATCACTACCTATTTTTGATAACGTCTTAGGTTTGACGATGGCACGAGCTGGGCTCGAACTAACGACCTCCTTGTTATGCATGTCGACACTCAATGATCACCTATCATGTAGAGGGATATACACGCCGACACTCAGTGATCACCTACCATGTAGAGGGATATACACGCCGACACTCGGGTCTCCTCCCAAGTAAATGACTCCTTCGCGCGGGTCTCCTCCCGCATTAATGACTCCTTCGCGCAAATAGTTCTAAGCAGTGATACAAGTTGTAGAGTTTATATGCTAATCGTCGTAATATAGACAAGAGGTATGCAAGACGGAGCATCCCCGCGCAATATAGGGAATCAGTAAATATAAGTATCAGCTAAATAAAGCTTTATTCATTGAATTAGAATGCTCACAAGTTTTTCCCATTGAGGCCCCTAGTAACTTTGACCTTTTGACCTCAAAATCAATAGGATTCTTTCCCTCTTGATAACAAAGTTTTATGTGGACTCTAGAGTGTCTATATGAGTTTTTTATTATGTCACCTAGTGGCATTGACCTTTGAACTTTTGACTCAAAATCAATAAAGTTCTTTCTCTCTTGATAACTGAGTTATATGTGAAGTATCAAATTAATTGAGCAAAAAATGTAGCTTCTAGAGTACAAGCTCAGTGTTACTTACACTCTCACCCGAACACAAACGGCCCTATAATAATCCCCTCTCACGAAGAATTGCGAGAGGTTAATAAAGTTTGAAGTTTAAAAAACCATGCATGTGCTATAAAGAGAAGAGAGGGTTTTGCCATTACGTTCGCTTTCAGGGCCGTAAGTAGGGTTCTAAATCAGGGGAGGCAGGGGATTGGGGGCCGCCGATTGACTTTACGACTGAAAATGACACTTTTTAAATCCCAATTTATCATGTTTGTGTTTCATTTGTACTATGTAAAGAATCGTAATATGGTGTCAAAGACAAAGGTGCTTGTCTTCATTTTAAACATATATCCTATAATATAACATTTATATAATTTTATTTTCTTTTTTGCCAAAAAATCAGACGAGGCAGTTGCCTCGTCTGCCTCATCGGCAGTTACGGCCCTGGCTTTCATCACTGTTCATGTTATAAAGACTGAGGGTATTATTATACATTTATTTCAGATTGTTCTCCAATCACAAAGAAACAATCAGCGTTAGTTAGGATTTTTATTCAGCGTTACGCTCAATAAAACACAGAAGGCCGGAATATATAACGGGATATCAAATTTAGACAAACCGTCGAACGTGTACCTGCACAGATTTCTGCATGGTTTTCATAAAAATAAAACAAAGGGACCATGTTAATTCTACATTTAAAATTAGCCGACCGTCCCACCTTAATGTGACACATAGCGTGGACAAGTGACAACAGGGGGTTATTGTGTGGAGGATCTAACATTTAAGGGCGAGAATATTAATCGGTATGACTACGATTATAACATTAAATAGTGACTTCTTAAGACATTTACTAATCATGTTTACAATCTCAGGTGAGGAAAGAAATGATGAATCAGCGTGCAGAACAATGCCTATTCTATGTATCCTTCCAGATCTCCATTCAGATTGCATATCTGTGTTTACAACTGTACATCCATTGATGAAAAAACACCCTCTGATTCATACTGGGCAATGATCTGGCAATTAAACCAGTTATACTTTTGATTTTTCCGAACAAGAGGCCTCTGTGTCACATCGCTCACCGTGAGCTGTTATATTCTTCCATACATGTGGGCCATCAGTTGCCTCGGGGGGTCAAAATTTAAACAAACTTGATTGAATATATGCCATTTGAGGATTCTTGCATTCAAAAAATGTGTCCCTGTGACTTATGAGAAGAAGATCATAAAAGAAATGTTCGTATTTAATTCTTGTTAAACTTTTCCCCCTGTTGTGCCTCCACCCTTTTCTCGGAGAATCAGGATTCTTTACTACAATAGGATACCGGCATATCAATCATACTGTGGCTCCGTCTTGGTCCCATAAAGTCTTATGATTCGAACAAATTTGAATCTACACTGTATACAGATGCTTCCCTATCAAATTGACAAATCTTAGCCTAAAATTTCTGAAGAAGATTTTCAAGGAATTTTCCTACATTGAACAGTGTATATCAATACACCGATCCATTATACATCGATAAGCCCCGCCCATCGTAGTTTAGCGACGTTTTCGGGTCGGACATTCTGTAGTAAACATGGCGGGTGAAATCAATTTTACTTCGACTCCGTTGGACATTTCTCTAGATTTTTTTTCGAAATACCGAGATATCCATGAGAGCAAAGGAGAGAGGGTATAATTGTTTTATTAATGGATACGTTCATGCAGGCTTGAATCCATCGATATAGCGTATATTTCTTGTATAAGGAAGCTTTCATTCAAAATGTTAGCTTTTATGGTAAAACATATTTTTAGAATATTTCTTTTAATCCCACGACACTATTTTCACTGTTTCTGAAATATCTTAGCCTGAAAGGGCCATGATCCTTCATCTAAATAAGAACCCCCCTTTTTCCAAGTTTACTCAAGAATACTTTGTGCCAAGTTTGAAGGAAAGTGGTTCAGCAATTATCGAAGCCAAGAAGTATTTCATGAAAGTTTTACAGATAAACGAAATACGGGCGAATCTTAATCAGAAAGGACCACTTGAGCTCTCAGCTTAGATGAGCTCAAAGGTTTTCATCAATGAACAACCAAACCATCAGCATTCCTGGTATAGAATGCATCAGAAAAAATTATGAACCGAGAAATTGAGAAAAATCACATTATTGAAAAATATTGAGCTTTTAAGAACCCTGTGGGAAAACCTGCTTTTTACACATCATGAAATCAAGTTTCTCCAGATAAGTAGCCCTACATAAAACTATTGTATATTAAAAAAGACTAGGTTTATATAAATAAATAGCAAAGGGAAGAGCAAAGGAAATAACTTTATTCAACAGCATTGACTACGTTGAGCCAAATTGGATAAATCTATTTTACAGTAAATTCACTACTATGTTATCAATATCTTTAGTTTTAAATGAAATCTGAATGAAACTTTCCTCAAGGTACTAAGAAAATGACTCAGAATTGATCTCGGTTTGCGAAACGCGCCCACTGCACCACGAGGAACCCCGACCAATCCGTTGTTCCCCCGTCGTTTGTGGGTATTAGTATCGACCCTGCTTTTTAGTAGATAAACAATTTGCAAAATTCTATTTAAGTAGATGTCCCAGTATCTCTCTTGAAAGAAGCACTATTTAACCAGGTGGGTTGTTCACACGCGAAGCTTGCCACGGATCCAGCAGGAAAGCGTAGCCACGCAGGGATGTATAGAATTTAAATTTCAATTAAAATGCTCTTGTCTATTGTCAAATTGATATTGTGTTTATTGCATTCAGCGGACTACAATGATTTCCGATGTGTCAAAAACACTGCGCCTAATTGTTTTTGCTTTCGTTGTGAATCGATCATTGTATCGGAAGATGAGTCGTGGCCTCCCGTCACTTTCCACTAATTTCTGTCCCCAAAAAGAATGGAGACTCTGTAGTAGGTTATCAATTGTTTGTTAATATTGTTCGATAATATGAACAGAATATTGGTAAATTAAAAAACGCCGTGACATATGGAATTTGCCAGGGAGTTGGTATGTTTAGAATGTATCTTTCGGATTTCAAGATTTTCAAAGTTTTACATGAATTTCATTTATCATAATTACAAGTATGACGGATTCATATTTCAAATCTTCATAATATAGTGCCTGTCATTTTCTACATCATGATTTGACAATTTAGACAGGACATATATCGCCTGTAAATCTTAAAACTCTCTCGACACACTCAGAAATAATTTTGATCGAGACTAAGGTACCCTTTAAAGCTCTCATTAAAAGGATCTTCCCTAGTATTTGTCTCTCATTAGAAGGATCTTCCCTAGTATTTGTCTCTCATTAGAAGGATCTTCCCTAGTATTTGTCTCTCATTAGAAGGATCTTCCCTAGTATTTGTCTCTCATTAGAAGGATCTTCCCTAGTATTTGTCTCTCATCAGAAGGATCTTCCCTAGTATTTGTCTCTCATCAGAAGGATCTTCCCTAGTATTTGTCTCTCATCAGAAGGATCTTCCCTAGTATTTGTCTCTCATCAGAAGGATCTTCCCTAGTATTTGTCTCTCATCAGAAGGATCTTCCCTAGTATTTGTCTCTCATTAGAAGGATCTTCCCTAGTATTTGTCTCTCATTAGAAGGATCTTCCCTAGTATTTGTCTCTCATTAGAAGGATCTTCCCTAGTATTTGTCTCTCATTAGAAGGATCTTCCATAGTATTTGTCTCTCATCAGAAGGATCTTCCCTAGTATTTGTCTCTCATGAGAAGGATCTTCCCTAGTATTTGTCTCTCATTAGAAGGATCTTCCCTAGTATTTGTCTCTCATTAGAAGGATCTTCCATAGTATTTGTCTCTCATCAGAAGGATCTTCCCTAGTATTTGTCTCTCATTAGAAGGATCTTCCCTAGTATTTGTCTCTCATTAGAAGGATCTTCCCTAGTATTTGTCTCTCATTAGAAGGATCTTCCCTAGTATTTGTCTCTCATTAGAAGGATCTTCCCTAGTATTTGTCTCTCATTAGAAGGATCTTCCCTAGTATTTGTCTCTAAGGCTACCGGGTTCTTTTGCTGACATAAAATTCCCAAGTTAATTAACTAAGTCTGAAAGTGAGTGCTGATCTTATAAACCAGAGAATCATATCTAAAAGTGATTGTTGATCTTATAAACCAGAGAATCATATCTAAAAGTGATTGTTGATCTTATAAACCAGAGAATCATATCTGAAAGTGAGTGCTGATCTTATAAACCAGAGAATCATATCTAAAAGTGAATGTTGATCTTATAAACCAGAGAATCATATCTAAAAGTGATTGTTGATCTTATAAACCAGAGAATCATATCTGAAAGTGAGTGCTGATCTTATAAACCAGAGAATCATATCTAAAAGTGAATGTTGATCTTATAAACCAGAGAATCATATCTAAAAGTGAATGTTGATCTTATAAACCAGAGAATAATATCTAAAAGTGAATGTTGATCTTATAAACCAGAGAATCATATCTAAAAGCGAATGTTGATCTTATAAACCAGAGAATCATATCTAAAAGTGAATGTTGATCTTATAAACCAGAGAATCATATCTAAAAGTGAATGTTGATCTTATAAACCAGAGAATCATATCTAAAAGTGAATGTTGATCTTATAAACCAGAGAATCATATCTAAAAGTGATTGTTGATCTTATAAACCAGAGAATCATATCTAAAAGTGATTGTTGATCTTATAAACCAGAGAATCATATCTAAAAGTGAGTGCTGATCTTATAAACCAGAGAATCATATCTAAAAGTGAATGTTGATCTTATAAACCAGAGAATCATATCTAAAAGTGAATGTTGATCTTATAAACCAGAGAATCATATCTAAAAGTGAGTGTTGTTCTTGTAAACCAGATCATTATATATAAAAGTGATTGTTGATCTTATAAACCAGAGAATCATATCTAAAAGTGAATGTTGATCTTATAAACCAGAGAATCATATCTAAAAGTGAATGTTGATCTTATAAACCAGAGAATCATATCTAAAAGTGAGTGTTGTTCTTGTAAACCAGAGAATCATATCTAAAAGTGAGTGTTGTTCTTGTAAACCAGAGAATCATATATAAAAGTGAATGTTGATCTTATAAACCAGATCATTATATATAAAAGTGAATGTTGATCTTATAAACCAGAGAATCATATCTAAAAGTGAATGTTGATCTTATAAACCAGAGAATCATATCTAAAAGTGAATGTTGATCTTATAAACCAGAGAATCATATCTAAAAGTGAGTGTTGTTCTTGTAAACCAGATCATTATATATAAAAGTGAATGTTGATCTTATAAACCAGAGAATCATATCTAAAAGTGATTGTTGATCTTATAAACCAGAGAATCATATCTAAAAGTGAATGTTGATCTTATAAACCAGAGAATCATATCTAAAAGTGATTGTTGTTCTTGTAAACCAGAGAATCATATCTAAAAGTGATTGTTGTTCTTGTAAACCAGAGAATCATATCTAAAAGTGATTGTTGTTCTTGTAAACCAGAGAATCATATCTAAAAGTGATTGTTGATCTTATAAACCAGATAATCATATCTAAAAGTGAGTGCTGATCTTATAAACCAGAGAATCATATCTAAAAGTGAATGTTGATCTTATAAACCAGAGAATCATATCTAAAAGTGAATGTTGATCTTATAAACCAGAGAATCATATCTAGAAGTGAGTGTTGTTCTTGTAAACCAGATCATTATATATAAAAGTGATTGTTGATCTTATAAACCAGAGAATCATATCTAAAAGTGAATGTTGATCTTATAAACCAGAGAATCATATCTAAAAGTGAATGTTGATCTTATAAACCAGAGAATCATATCTAAAAGTGAGTGTTGTTCTTGTAAACCAGAGAATCATATCTAAAAGTGAGTGTTGTTCTTGTAAACCAGAGAATCATATATAAAAGTGAATGTTGATCTTATAAACCAGATCATTATATATAAAAGTGAATGTTGATCTTATAAACCAGAGAATCATATCTAAAAGTGAATGTTGATCTTATAAACCAGAGAATCATATCTAAAAGTGAATGTTGATCTTATAAACCAGAGAATCATATCTAAAAGTGAGTGTTGTTCTTGTAAACCAGATCATTATATATAAAAGTGAATGTTGATCTTATAAACCAGAGAATCATATCTAAAAGTGAATGTTGATCTTATAAACCAGAGAATCATATCTAAAAGTGAATGTTGATCTTATAAACCAGAGAATCATATCTAAAAGTGATTGTTGTTCTTGTAAACCAGAGAATCATATCTAAAAGTGATTGTTGATCTTATAAACCAGAGAATCATATCTAAAAGTGATTGTTGATCTTATAAACCAGAGAATCATATCTAAAAGTGAGTGCTGATCTTATAAACCAGAGAATCATATCTAAAAGTGAATGTTGATCTTATAAACCAGAGAATCATATC
This sequence comes from Ostrea edulis, assembly GCF_947568905.1. Taxonomy (NCBI): domain Eukaryota; kingdom Metazoa; phylum Mollusca; class Bivalvia; order Ostreida; family Ostreidae; genus Ostrea; species Ostrea edulis. Next base: position 102,303,998 of record NC_079164.1, read on the forward strand.
TAAAAGTGAATGTTGATCTTATAAACCAGAGAATCATATCTAAAAGTGAGTGTTGTTCTTGTAAACCAGATCATTATATATAAAAGTGATTGTTGATCTTATAAACCAGAGAATCATATCTAAAAGTGAATGTTGATCTTATAAACCAGAGAATCATATCTAAAAGTAAATGTTGATCTTATAAACCAGAGAATCATATCTAAAAGTGAGTGTTGTTCTTGTAAACCAGAGAATCATATCTAAAAGTGAGTGTTGTTCTTGTAAACCAGAGAATCATATATAAAAGTGAATGTTGATCTTATAAACCAGATCATTATATATAAAAGTGAATGTTGATCTTATAAACCAGAGAATCATATCTAAAAGTGAATGTTGATCTTATAAACCAGAGAATCATATCTAAAAGTGAATGTTGATCTTATAAACCAGAGAATCATATCTAAAAGTGAGTGTTGTTCTTGTAAACCAGATCATTATATATAAAAGTGAATGTTGATCTTATAAACCAGAGAATCATATCTAAAAGTGAATGTTGATCTTATAAACCAGAGAATCATATCTAAAAGTGAATGTTGATCTTATAAACCAGAGAATCATATCTAAAAGTGATTGTTGTTCTTGTAAACCAGAGAATCATATCTAAAAGTGATTGTTGTTCTTGTAAACCAGAGAATCATATCTAAAAGTAATTGTTGTTCTTGTAAACCAGAGAATCATATCTAAAAGTGATTGTTGTTCTTGTAAACCAGATAATTATATCTAAAAGTGAGTGTTGTTCTTGTAAACCAGATCATTATATATAAAAGTGGGTGCTGTTCTTATAAACCAGATCATTATATATAAAAGTGATTGTTGTTCTTGTAAACCAGATCATTATATATAAAAGTGGGTGCTGTTCTTATAAACCAGATCATTATATATAAAAGTGAGTGTTGTTCTTATAAACCAGATCATCATATCTAAAAGTGATTGTTGTTCTTGTAAACCAGATCATTATATCTAGAAGTGAGTGCTGTTCTTATTTAAACCAAATCATTATATCTAGAAGTGAGTGCTGTTCTTATAAACCAGACAATTATGTCTAAAAGTGAGTGCTGTTCTTACAAACCAGATAATTATATCTAAGAGTGAGTGCTGTTCTTATAAACCAAATCATTATATCTAGAAGTGAGTGCTGTTCTTATAAACCAAATCATTATATCTAGAAGTGAGTGCTGTTCTTATTTAAACCAGATCATTATATCCAAAAGTGATTGATTGATTGATGTTTTCTGCCACACTCAACAATTTTTCAGTTATCTGGTGGCGCCCAGTTTTTATTGGTGGAAGAGAGAACCCAGATACAATATACCTGGGAAGAGACCACCGACCTTCTGAAAGTAAACTGGGAAACTTTCTCACTTATCGGCAGGAGCAGGATTCGAACCCGCACCGACAGAGGTGAGAGGCCGTGTGATTTTGAGCGCGATGCTCTAACCACTCGGCCACGGAGGCCCCTTCCAAAATTGAGTGCTGTTTTTGTAAATCAGAGCATAATGAGAAAAGATAAGAAAAACATGTTTACTAATGACGTAATGTTTAAAAAAACAACAACAACCCACAAACTCAGAAAATAGCTGGATACTGACGTCTATTCATTTGTCATTAAACAAAACGATCGTTATAGCGAAAACCGCACAACAGCCATTTTATATTGCTCTATCGAAGGACATGTCAGCCTGACCACAGGAAAGTACACGCACCATATTCATTTTAGTATGGATTCCTTCCCATCTCACATCTCCTCTTTATATAATCAGGTCGACAAGACTTGATATCCTCCAATTCAATGTCTTTAAATTCAGTAAATGTTCTAGTTTAAACAATCTTTTAATGATTTTCATATTGTATACGATTCTGAACGAGATCGGACACAAACCGTTCCCTGTGCGGAAGGAATTTTGTTTTTGTTTGTTTGTTTTATGTCCCTTCGAAAGTTCTTCACTGACATTGAGACGTCACCAGATGTAGAATTTAGACCTATGCTTAGCACTCAGGGCCATAGCAGTGAGGGTTTTCTAACGCCTGCTGCAACATGGGACCTCCATTTTAAAGGTAATATCCGAAAGACCCGTGATTCTCACATTTAGATGCCGAGCGTTTAGAGAAGGAACAATCACTACCTATGTTTACGTCTTAAGTTTGACGCGGTCATGGAACAAGCGGAACCGGAACTGTTTTGGTAATGTTCAATGTAACTTAATTTGTCTATATCAAGAATAATTAAAACAACTCTTCAATGTACAATTTAATTTATCTATATTAAGTACACTTCATCAGAAATTCTTCAATGTACAATGTAATTCATCATGCTGTGAAATTTATCTATGTTAAGTACACTCTATGAGAACTCTTCAACGTACAATGTAATTTATCTATGTAAATACACTCTATGAGAACTCTTCAATGTTCAATGTAATGTATCTATGTTAAGTACACTCTATGAGAACTCATCAATATACAATGTAATTTATCTATGTTAAGTACACTCTATGAGAACTCATCAATATACAATGTAATTTACCTATGTTAAGTACACTCTATGAGAACTCATCAATATACAATGTAATGTATCTATGTTAAGTACACTCTATGAGAACGCTCCAATGTACAATGTAATTTATCTATGTTAAGTACACTCTATGAGAACTCTTCAATATACAATGTAATGTATCTATGTTAAGTACACTCTATGAAAACTCTTCAATATACAATGTAATTTATCTATGTTAAGTACACTCTATGAGAACTCATCAATATACAATGTAATGTATCTATGTTAAGTACACTCTATGAGAACTCTTCAATATACAATGTAATTTATCTATGTTAAGTACACTCTATGAGAACTCTTCAATATACAATGTAATGTATCTATGTTAAGTACACTCTATGAGAACGCTCCAATGTACAATGTAATTTATCTATGTTAAGTACACTCTATGAGAACTCTTCAATATACAATGTAATGTATCTATGTTAAGTACACTCTATGAAAACTCTTCAATATACAATGTAATGTATCTATGTTAAGTACACTCTATGAGAACTCTTCAATATACAATGTAATGTATCTATGTTAAGTACACTCTATGAGAACGCTCCAATATACAATGTAATTTATCTATGTTAAGTACACTCTATGAGAACTCATCAATATACAATGTAATGTATCTATGTTAAGTACACTCTATGAGAACTCTTCAATATACAATGTAATTTATCTATGTTAAGTACACTCTATGAGAACGCTCCAATATACAATGTAATTTATCTATGTTAAGTACACTCTATGAGAACTCATCAATATACAATGTAATGTATCTATGTTAAGTACACTCTATGAGAACTCTTCAATATACAATGTAATTTATCTATGTTAAGTACACTCTATGAGAACGCTCCAATATACAATGTAATTTATCTATGTTAAGTACACTCTATGAGAACTCATCAATATACAATGTAATGTATCTATGTTAAGTACACTCTATGAGAACGCTCCAATGTACAATGTAATTTATCTATGTTAAGTACACTCTATGAGAACTCTTCAATATACAATGTAATGTATCTATGTTAAGTACACTCTATGAGAACTCATCAATATACAATGTAATGTATCTATGTTAAGTACACTCTATGAGAACTCTTCAATATACAATGTAATGTATCTATGTTAAGTACACTCTATGAGAACTCTTCAATATACAATGTAATGTATCTATGTTAAGTACACTCTATGAGAACTCTTCAATATACAATGTAATTTACCTATGTTAAGTACACTCTATGAGAACTCTTCAATATACAATGTAATTTATCTATGTTAAGTACACTCTATGAAAACTCTTCAATATACAATGTAATTTATCTATGTTAAGTACACTCTATGAGAACTCATCAATATACAATGTAATGTATCTATGTTAAGTACACTCTATGAGAACTCTTCAATATACAATGTAATTTATCTATGTTAAGTACACTCTATGAGAACTCTTCAATATACAATGTAATGTATCTATGTTAAGTACACTCTATGAGAACGCTCCAATATACAATGTAATTTATCTATGTTAAGTACACTCTATGAGAACTCATCAATATACAATGTAATTTACATATGTTAAGTACACTCTATGAGAACGCTCCAATATACAATGTAATTTATCTATGTTAAGTACACTCTATGAGAACTCATCAATATACAATGTAATGTATCTATGTTAAGTACACTCTATGAGAACTCATCAATATACAATGTAATTTACCTATGTTAAGTACACTCTATGAGAACTCTTCAATATACAATGTAATTTATCTATGTTAAGTACACTCTATGAGAACTCTTCAATATACAATGTAATTTATCTATGTTAAGTACACTCTATGAGAACTCTTCAATATACAATGTAATGTATCTATATTAAGTACACTCTATGAGAACTCTTCAATATACAATGTAATGTATCTATGTTAAGTACACTCTATGAGAACTCTTCAATATACAATGTAATTTATCTATGTTAAGTACACTCTATGAGAACTCTTCAATATACAATGTAATTTATCTATGTTAAGTACACTCTATGAGAACTCATCAATATACAATGTAATTTACATATGTTAAGTACACTCTATGAGAACTCTTCAATGTTCAATGTAATTTATCTAAAAGTACACACTATATGACTTCTTCAATGTGCAATGAATTTATCTATACCAGTGGCGGATTTAAGGGGGCGCAGCCGGTGCGCGTTCCCCCTCAAATTTTCAAATTTAAGGTAAATCGTGGTATCTTGTTTAGAAAAATGTACTAAACGATAAAAGAAGCAATAATTTCTTCCACTCCCGGAGAAATGAATGAAAAAATCTTTGATTTCTTGACTTAATCTTTTCGAAAAACCCTTAAAATTTGCGTAATTTTATTAATTTCACCTTATAAAAAAATGATAGAAAACAGTACAAATGACTAAATTGGAGACATATTTCAAGCCCTATAAAATCTGTGAAATAAAGTTAATGCATCAACAGTAGTAAGTCTTTGAATTACAGCCGGAAAAAGGACGGGAAATTCTTACCATCGTTTTAAGAAAGATTTGATAGCTTCATTCATTTTTATCTTTTTATTTATTTATTTATTTTTTTTTTTTTTGCGTTAAGAGTGATTTACCCAGCAATGAATAATATTAGCAAAATATCTGAGACGAGTACTCGAAGATACATGTTCAAAAACAGACGTGTCTGTAAATTTAAGAAAAGTTTTTTAATTAACTTCACAGCAAAACAGTAAAATATTAAAAAGCTTTTTGTAAATAAAGAAATCAAACCAACAAACCGAATTATACAGGATATGGATTCAGTGATGTTCCTCATGAAAACTTCATATCTTGATATAAAACCAATTTCAGATAAACGTTTTCAACAAAGTCTAGAAACTGGTACACAAAACTTGGAAATTAAGTAAAAGTTTATTCAGTGACAGAAATCTACAAATATCCATGTCATGATATAAATCTTGGAGGTAAACCCATACTTAAATCATAGGAAAAGCTATTCAGTTTTATATTTAAAACTGGAAACTTTTCAAGACTTGGAATGAAAGATTTTCAATTGTATACTCTAAATACACAAATATTGAGGGAATGAAAAGTAGAAGAAAATTAAAAAGATAACTGACAAAGTAATTATGAGAGACTATCAATTACTTCAAAATTAGCAAAATTATTCAAATGTAAGCTAATTGCAAGACTCAGTAACAAGACAACACAGAATATATACTTAATACACAAAAATCAAGTATGCATAAAAAATATCTTCTTCCCTAGACCTATCATTGATAATTATGAAAGGCGAAGATAACGTACAGTGATCAATCTTATAACTCCTAAAATTAATACAAAGCAGATAGTTGGGCAAACACGGACCCCTGGACACACCAGAGGTGGGATCAGACAAACACGGACCATTGGACACACCAGAGGTGGGATCAGACAAACACGGACCATTGGACACACCAGAGGTGGGATCAGACAAACACGGACCGCTGGATACACCAGAGGTGGGATCAGACAAACACGGACCCCTGGACACACCAGAGGTGGGATCAGACAAACACGGACCATTGGACACACCAGAGGTGGGATCAGACAAACACGGACCCCTGGATACACCAGAGGTGGGATCAGACAAACACGGACCCCTGGACACACCAGAGGTGGGATCAGACAAACACAGACCCCTGGACACACCAGAGGTGGGATCAGACAAACACGAACCCCTGGACACACCAGAGGTGGGATCAGACAAACACGAACCCCTGGACACATCAGAGGTGGGATCAGACAAACAGGGACCCCTGAACACACCAGAGGTGGGATCAGGTGCCTAGGAGGAGTAAGCATCCCCTATATATAACGAAAAGGTGAAGATAATGAACAGCGACCAATCTCATAACTCCTACAAGGAATACAAAATCAAAGAACAGAAAGCACATACAACATCTCCTGAGGTGATATATTTATTGATGTAATACTTTTACCGATGTAATATTGTTACTGATGTAATGTTGTTATTGATGTAATATTGTTATTGATGTAATATTGTTACTGATGTAATATTGTTACTGGTGTAACATCGTTATTGATGCTATATTGTTACTGATGTAATATTGTTACTGATGTAATATTGTTACTGATGCTATATTGTTACTGATGTAATATTTTACTGATGTGATATTGTTACTGATGTAATATTTTACTTATGTAATATTGTTACTGATGTAATATTGTTACTGATACTATATTGTTACTGATGTAATATTGTTACTGATGTAATATTGTTATTGATGTTATATTGTTACTGATGGAATATTGTTACTGATGTAATATTATTACTGATGTAGTATTGTTACTGATGTAATATTGTTACTGATGTAATTTTGTTACTGATGTAATATTGTTATTGAAGTAATATTTTACTGATGTAATATTGTTACTGATGTAATATTGTTACTGATGGAATATTATTACTGGTGTAGTATTGTTACTGCCAGAAAAATAAATCAAGGCCTGTCGTAGTAACGGGAATGCGTTTATCGGGGGAAACCATAAAATATCAGTAAACATTATTTCAAAAGTATGCCCCACTACTTGCCCAGAAGCCCGTCCCACCACTTGATCAAGTGCATACCTCAACACTTGTTCAAGAGTATGCCCAACTACTTGTCCAAAAGCATACTTCACTACTTGTCGAAGGGGATCTCCTACTACTTGTCAAAAAGCACGTCTCACTACCTGTCCAACATGAATACTTCAAACGGCACAACATACGCTCGTTATACCTTCAGTACAATATCTGTATCAATGATGAAAAAGTCCAGAAAACTAGTTGACCTACATTTAGCCCTGAAGTATGCCACAGTGCATCAATCAAGTTGAAATGTGAATTGATCATGTATTTCTCTGAGAGGGAGGTTGTGACAAAATTTCAAGGCAATACCTATATTCATAACGAAAAAATCTGGAAACATAAAACTAAGATTTTCTACTAAGTGATACTACGACCTTGACCTTTGATCTTGAGAAACAATAGGCATCCTCCGCTTGACATAGGGTGTATGTGTACCACGTTTAACGATCATAGCCCCAACGATTCGGTCTGTATCCTGCATACAAGGTTTTCCTACTAAGTGATACTACTTCCTTTGTTCAAAAGCAAGCTCCACTACTTATCTAATGGTATGTCCTACTATTTGTTCAAGGATATGCCCCACTACTTGTTCAAGAGCATGTTCCACTATCTGTCTAATAGCACGTTCCAATATCTGTCTAATAGCACGTTCCACTACTTGTCCAAGATCATATTCCACTAATTTTCCCAAGGCCATGGCCCAATTTTTGTCCAAGAGTATGCCCTACCACTTGTCCAATAACATGTCCCACTCTTTATCAAAAAGCATACCCTACCACTTGTTCAAGAGTATGCCTCACCGTTTGTCTAAGAGTATGCCCCACTACCTGTCCTAAAGCATATCTCGCCACTTATCGTTCCTCATCCCCACCCTCTTTACTTTCTAACGGCCTGGATTAGACATAGAACTGTTACACACTACGACATACATGTACAACTCTGAGGAAAATGTTTATTGAATTGAAATTAAAGTTCTAAGCCGTTTATTTTTATTTCATGTTTTTCTTTCAGTCAGCTAAGTGTGATGTGCCTGATCCTGTACGATTCACACCGGGGATCTGTTTACGTTAAGAATTGTCATGTTACTTGACAGATTTCATCCTCACTGACTCATCATTTAAATTTACGCAAAATCCCTTAAAAGAATACTAAAAATCCATTTAAAAAAGCAATTTAATGTTCAATTGTCCGGTGAATTTGCCGATGGGCTATTTGGAATGTTTGATTAGTATTAATGGCGGTGAATGAACAAGAGCGACCATTTCAGTGTTTCATTACGATCTGTCTTAAACAAAATAACGAAAAACAAACTGTGAAACTCGACAAAGCCTTCATTATCTGTATGGTATGTCCACAAAGACGGCCAAAACATGCCGTAAGATTGAATGTCATTTAAAGAGCTCTCATCCCTGGCAGGGGCTGTACAAATATTAATAAACATCATCACAAAAGCCTTGTGAAGAACAGCAGGGCCGCGATATGGTCACAAGTACAGCCGTTTGTCCACTTTCTTTTTAAGTCGAAGTCCAAGAAGCCAGGCTGATCGATACCCTTCCCGGAATATCTTTTAACTAGTAGGTGCTAATGCCTCCGGAAACACTGCCTTCCACGGAGTCGCCTTGTGGAGTTGACATAGACTCCGTGTATATACTCGCTCGTCTTGGACATTAAATACTGTCCGGCCTATCCTTCTTGGTCTAAAGAAATCTTTTTACTCAACATTTTTGCTCTTATTTTGTCAAAAAGTATAATTGACCCTTTCCGCATCGAACTTCCGGTTAAAGAGACCTGTCAGTCAGACTTTGACAAAATGGAACATTCAATTATGTACTTTTGAGATACAATTTAATTGGTTTTCCTTTTCAAACATGATTCCTTTTTAGTGTTTTTCGTTATCTATGGGAATTCTGCAGTCTTCAATACATGTCTCAAAGTATGAATTCAGAAGACTTGTTTGTTCTAAACCAGACTTGGCATACATCTCCACATTGCAAATTTTCAAAGTGGAAAACAAATGACTGACTGCAATAAAAGGAAGCAGATAACTGGTCTAAATGCCATTAGATATGTAGTTTATCTGTGTTGAACATCAACCTTGCCCGCCATAAGTCACCTATCAATCTACACCAATTTCGTTGCATGGGAGAAGTCTAAAATGAGCCTAGCGTATTGGCCGTCATGATCACCGCACTATTTCTCATCCGCGAGCTATCAGTTGAGTTAAATGGTCGTCATTTGATATCCGTTTTTATCAAAATCTTGTCAATTTCTGAATTAGAGCACACACATAAAGCACCATTCCCCGTGACATTCTGTTTTCTATTTGGGCGACAGACGAAATTTGTCATGTCTCCTGCCCGGGTCCACTGATACGGGGCTGATATTCTTATCACTGCGACAAAACTTCGAAAAAAATGTCGTATTGATTGTCCAGGGCTGCAACATGTTCTGTCTGGTGCTTAATGTGATCTTATAATTCCAAGGTCATGTACCCTTGGCAAAGACATGCTGACATAACGATGGAATAAGAATCTTCAAAACTAAGTTCGTAATTACCGAAGACATCTGCAAATTACTAGCAATGAAAGAGAGAAGATAAGAGAGAGAAAGAGAGAACAGAAGAGAAAGAACAACTATCCGATGAGAACCCATGGAGTGATATTTTAGGAGCTGTATGCACGAAAGGTCAAATTCTTCACAAGCGTTAAAATTGTATAATATTAATTTGTAAGAATTACATGAAAAATGTATGAACGGACATCGGTCGGTCCTTAATCATCTTTCTGATGTCAAAGATAATGGTACCCACGATGTTCTGAACTCGGCAGATTTAGGGCTGAATGGAATATAAATTTTACCCCATTGGGGAATGCAATTTCCGTCTTAAGATACACAACTTAGGAAGATGTCCTGCGTTTTTAAGTCACGATATGAAGAGTCTTAAAACGTCTTCACATGACAATAATGCTCGAACAATACAGTAGTATCAACCTAAGTAGAAGGTAAACGCCACATAATGGAGATGGGTTGATCCCTCAGGACTTTAATGAATGCCGATCCCGACGGGAGTCAACTCCGCCATTGTCCGAGGACAGTGCCACACGAGTGCGGTAATTCTCGCCTATTGTCGGAGGCGATTGATTCCTAGTTTGTCTTGTCTGTTTAAATGAAGAGATTATTACTTCTGTTTAAGTCTCTGTCAAAATAGATACCACTGGAATTTTCATAATTCCTGCATTGTTCCACCGACCCAGACGGGCAAGTCGGGTTCTAATGTTATCTTATTGATATTAAAACTTAAATTTTTATGTCAATTTTGTAACATAGCCGGCGCCATTATAAGGAGGAATACCATGCTGCATCCTTTGTTCATTACTGGTTTCATTTCACCGGGATTAAACTTTCGATCTCACATCGTTTCTAATCACCAAATAAAAAAAAATAAAAAAAATGAAATAAGCTGTGGAGAAAAAAAAGGAAAAAAAATGGTAATTGAACTTTTGAATAAAAAAATCACAGATGATGCTTTGACCTTGGAATATCAATTTTATCGTTGATGTAATCGGTTATTAAGTCCCCTCTCTTTGAAGGCGCGTGACTGGACTGATAGCGGACACTGATAAGTCTTGTCTTTTAAAGAATATCATTTTGGAAGAGAGATTTTTCATAATGTTACAGGCGTCAAATGTAATTTGTTGAATGCTGTGCAGCAGTTCATTTAGATATGACATAACTTGGCTGACGACTTACGAAAAGTTGGCATCGTCCACTTTCCTGAAAGATGATAGGAAGATTATTGCGACATGTCGTGAAATGACACTGCTTTCCGACACTAGATGCGTCTGGAACAATGAAACGCTTACAACCTAACAATAGACAATACATTTTTGTATTCCATCAGTGTCTCAGAGAGACTTTATCATTTCACGCCTTAATGTTGTCATAATACATCAAAATTTTATTATAGTTTTATATGGACTTCTTTCCACACAAAATTGATATTACTTACCTCGTGCTATGAACGCATTTCATTCTGAGAGCGTGATGGGTAGATATTAATAATTACAGGCCCCGCATCATTAAATATGGAGTGAAAATCGAGCGCTCCCTGGTACGGTTATTCACGAGGAACACAGGACCGAATAGTCAAAACATTAGGGACATATTACAGTGTCATCCACGCATCTCTATCTAATCCCCTTAATAAGTTCAGAGATTCTTGTTAAGTGGAAATAGTTTCTATGTTTATACAGGTCTGATGTTTTTATGCAAGGTCTTACTCCTCAACAGGAATTTAAAGTAGCACACATTTGCTTGCCTTTCTCCTGTTTTTATTTATCTGATATCTATCAAATAATTCGTAAATTATCGCAGGTTTTTGCCAATATTAGGCGTGTACAATTTCTTCTCTGTTTCTGCATAATATGGGTGTTGTTGTGAGAGTCTTGATGAATTGTTTAATAAATATGATGTACATGACCGTACAGCGGCTCTGCTTGGGGAAATATCTTTAATTATACAGATCTTATGAACCGAGCCGATGGTTTATGTATTCAATATAAATATCTATCTAAACCTGTACAGGATACATAATCAAAGAGAATTTCAACGTCGTGTGAACGTTATGTTTTATGCGTGTTTCATTTTTCGAGGGGGGGGGGGTGTTTGTGTGTGTTTAATTATTTTAAAATGCATTTTACGCAATCAATTTCTTTAAGGAGGGAATTAAAATCACTAATTCTTTTTCAAGAAAAGTGTAACGCTTAAAAAATTCAATGCTTGAAACGATTTTTTTTTTCCATTTTAAAAAAATCAAAGTAAGGTATATCTGCACATGAGTGTATATGCTTGAAACGATGGTTCAACCTTTTTGGTTAATTATCGAAGTTTGGTATATATTTTACGAAATATCATTTTATCTATATGTACTTTAATGACAATAAATGTGTAAAAATCATTTTGCATCAGATGAACAAATCTATCGTTTTTCAAGGTGTGAAATCCCTACAGTTTTATTATTTCAGAAGATTTGAGCTGAATAACTTTAATTAAACTTGCCATTTACACAGTAGAGAGAGAGAGTGACCGGTCCCCCTCTTCTCTGTCAGAGATCAAATATTGTGCCAAGCCATTTTATTTACTTGTCTTACTAAGAAGAACCGAGGATCGAAATCCGACATTGTTATATCTAGCAGGAGATGTTCTTTTCTCAGGCGATATTGACAAACTCGTCTATGGATTGCTTGTCCTTTTTATCTCTGAGTAAATACGCGAAGGAGAGAAGAAAAATTCCGTTATTTAGATTTCTAAATTATGCAACTTTCCTTTCTTTTGTCCCAGATAGATTCGGCCGTTTTTGGACAATTAGCTACAGGGATGGTGTACTCTTTGATATCACCAATAAATACTGTTTATCACTACCGCTTTCTCTGTACATTGACCAACAAAAGACCAAATTCTCGTTCTGTCAATACTGGCCCACATCAAAGAGGACCACAGAGATCTCCGGACAGCGATGACCGCTTGTTAAAATAGAATATTTGTTTAATTCATTAGAGCTCACTGTACATTTTTTAACAGAGAACTTTTGAAGTTTTTATTCAATAATTTTTGATGATTTGTTTAAGAAATGTCCTTTTCGTGTACGTCATCCGATCTTATTTTTGGAAATACGGAACATTCCGATACTTTGACTAAACCAGCCCACCCGGAGAGCGATTAGTCACCCCACACCACCCAGAGAACGATCAGTCAGCCCACCCTATCCATAGATCGATTACTCAGCCCACCCTACCCAGAGAACGATCAATCAGCCCAGCCCAGCCCAGCCCACCCAGAGAACGATCACTCAGCCTACTCTACCCAGAAAACGATCACTCAGCCCAGGCCAGCCCACCCCATCCAGAGAACGATCACTCAGCCCAGCCCAGCACCCAGAGAACGATCACTCAGCCCAGACCAGCCCAGCACCCAGAGAACGATCAATCAGCCCAGCCAAGCCCACCCAGAGAACGATCAATCAGCCCAGACAAGCCCACCCAGAGAACGATTAGTCACCCCCCCCCCAACCCAGAGAACGATTAGTCAGAGACTAAACACCTCAAAAATGTCTATCTGTTAAGATAATTCCGGTGCCATCACTATTGCATAATTCTGTATTCAATGGTAAAATTAAATTCAAACCCGATATTTTCTTCTAAATTTCTAAAATTACGATGGCAGTGTATATATGTTGCGTTTCATTATCTTATTGAAATGTGTATATTCCACGACCTTTGTATTTTGGAGTCTTTAACTCTTTAATCTAATTTTAGCGTCTTTTAATTAATTTACATGCTGTTCACGAATACATAAAACAGAAAATTATAACCAAATTCAATAGATATGTTTTCTTTCCACATAAAGGAATTCCTTTCTGTGTGGTTTTCATTGACTGTGTACACAGGGCAGATTTCAGTTTGTACAAATTTCATGGTTCACTTTTATGGCGATTTTTAAATAAGACACGTGTCATCTATATAACACCTTTACACACCTTTCCATTCTCTTTAATAGAAATATTAATCCTACAGAACATTGCCACATACAGACAGATAGGTTAGTGATGTCTTAATGGCCAAGATGATTTATACAAGGGACATTACACTACAGGGGTGTCGGATACCCGAACCCCTGAATACACAAACAGATATTATCCTAGTTTTGTCAAGATGTCACTTAAGGTGTCATATCCAATACCTATTGCAATATTGAATTTCCTTAGTTTCACACACATAGATATTTATTTTTTGAAATTGAATAAAAAATAATTTACAGTTCACATTTCTTTTCTTGTTCTCTGGTAAAGAAAGGCGTGGTCGGATAAAAACGGAAATTTGGAGACAATCGAGAAGAATAAGGAACGATGACTTGAGTTTTACTGCACGTGCGGCTGTAACCCTGCTCCCTAGGGGCACGATTGTTCTCCCTCAATACATAAACTGTATCATTCCTGTAACTGATATTTTGGCGCCTTTTAATGTTGTGTCATATGTATCACTTCTTGTTCATTTTTCTCCTTTACCCCGAAATAATGAGACATTCATCAGAATGGCGGATGTCTAGTAAGAATACATTGTCTTTCTTTTCGTTTTGCCGATTTTTATTTCACCTACCCCGTTATTCGCCACAAAAAGCGATTGTTAAAATTCTGAATGTGAGAGCGAGAGAAGCCAAAATATGATATCTTGAGATATTAAATCAGATTATACTGTTCGGCAGTTTTCTCTGGAGATAGTAATCTTTTTGGATATGAAAATAATTTAACATTTAATCCCCCAATCCATTCTTACTGGTAGATATACATTATCGAATACCAATAGCTGTGCTATATCTTTCATTGTAATACCCCTCGCTTGTTTGTATCTAATAGGATAATTGATATTTAAAGAAAGTAATAGTTCTTACTGAAAGAGAAACACGCATGCGTTCAGGTGCTAACGTGCAGCGATTTGAGCTTTTGAAGTGTCTGTTTTATTCCTATTTACCGTATTTGGATGCACGTGCTTGCGACAGATTCTAGAAGATGCGGTCCAAATCGAAAGCACGAAAGTTAACACAAGGTAGGTGTTTTTTGGTTTTTTTACCTTTATTTCGCTCGTAGCAAAACGAGAATATTTAACATCCATTAATCGTCTTAACGTGGAAGTCGTGGAAGTGATTGGCATGTCTGCTTCATTATGCATTTTATATCATTGTAAAATCCATCCGGACGTAGCACAGATGGGACGGTGAAGAAACGTACAGGGCAATAAGAATCGATTCCCAAGTAATATGTAGATTATCGCCTCCTTGTGCACCAGTCCTGATTGACAGTGAATTAAATTTATTTAAATGAAGCTGATGCGTGTGATTGCTTGACTCGGAGATCAAAAGCCCCCGGGGGTGGATATCGGAGAGAAATCATTGAAAACATGACATACTGATCATGGTTTGGGGGTCGACCCACCTAACATATGTCCCCCCAGTCTCATGATTGATTACACGTGTAAAAGGTATTTATTCCGGTACGGGAAACCCAGTTCATTACCAAAACATAACATTTACAAACTGCTTTGATCAGTATCTTTTTACTCAAGTCACAAACTTTTCCATGTCCCAATAAATCTGTTTTAAATAATCCATTTAAGTAAATAAAGATAAAAATAAAAGCTAGTGTTAAGAGGGACCAATTATCGAGAGTGAACGTCACAGCTGTGCTCCGGGGCCCAGGGCCCCCCTCCGCTGGCAGATTTAGACAGTGAATATTGACAGACAGTAGCAGTTTCTTGAGTAATCCTCGGGAACCGACTTCAACACTTGAACAAATACAACACCACAAATATTGCCACCTTCCGAGTGTTGTTTGACAACTCTTTGAAGTTCTTGAACAAATCTCAAATATCTTCATGTCCATTTGCAAACAATCAGAGTGATATGGCAACTCATCAATAAGGGAACCAGCAAGTTCTCACCTTGTCGTGGTCAGATGTTCTGTTTACTCTCTTATATCTATCAGACAGTTCTTTTGAAATGATTTTGAAATCAGAGAATGGTCCACAAAAATCTTCTCTTGGTCACCGTGTCAAATTAAGCACCAAAAAGAATATTGTAAAAACAGAATCTAATTTCGAAATAAAAATACTTCGAAATAAAATGACAGCCTATGATCTGTTATGAAGACAATGAACGAGCTCGGTGGAGTGGTCTTACAGTAGTACAATTTGTATAATGTCACGGATGTGAGCCAAGTGGTTTCAGAAGTGGCATGTCGCAAAAGTAGCATTATCTGACCAGAGGAATGCCTATAGTTCAATGTCACTCACTCGAGCCATCATGGAGATCTTCAGTTGACATTATCATGCAATCTTCTTTTAACAGGAAAAACTTCTCTTAATTTAACAGAAGAACAGTCCTCTCTCTCAATTTTAATAAGACGTTCGTGTTGAGTTTTGAAAGATGTTGTCCCAGTGATAAGACGTCGTAGTTCAAATTTCAAGTACCATCCTACAATCTTGTACAGATTTGATAGAAGTGTTACATGTTTGTGTGATGTAAAATTACTGGGTTTCCGTGGGTAAAACTGGCTGTAAAATGACTGTCTTCAATGTTAACTTAATTCGTTACTGATGTGATGACATAAACTTGTAAAAAATAATTTTTGTAAATGGTTTTAACACTTGACCCCCCTCTCCTCCTTGCTGAACGACCGGAGGGGCTAATGAGGGAGGGACTCTTTGTAGTCTCGTTTTAATTAACTCGATCTTGGATCACATGTATAATTTAATTATCTATTAAAGTAACAAGTGTCCTGTGTGAGATGAAATAAAATCATATGGTCTCTAACGCAACAGGAAACAAACTCTCACAAATTAATTATTTCACTTTAGATGAAAAAAAAAGTCTGCACATTTCCTGTTGACAAATAAGACAGATAGCCTTGATCTGATCTAAAAATATTCTGCTTAAAATCAACTCAAACCATACCCCCCCAAAACCCCCATCTCATATTTTTTGTATTACCCGAAATTTGGGACAGAATTCTATTTTTATCATTAGTGCTGAGTCTTTTTGTTCACGTTTTACATCTACTTTTTTTTTCATTTTGTACTGCGTGAATTCACTGACAATGAGAATACATTTCTTTTTCAAGTTAAAAGTGTGGAGTGAAATCTATCTGATAGGGCTAATCCGGACAATAGATTACCCGTTAACAATACGTTACCGTCTTTGTGTATTACATGTCTCTAGGAGGGGATAGGAGAGAAATCTCCGGATTGTAAAATCATTAATCTACCTATTATTTAAATTTCAAATTCTTTTGTTCAGAATATGTAATATTTGAATTTTTTTCTTGTCAGATAATCAAGGCTTAGATCTGTTTTGTACAAATGATAGGAGATTACACGCCAAATTTTGGACCAGACCGTTTTAGAGTACAATTTCGCTTGATGTCATATAAAAAAGATCTCGGATTAGAGGATTATTGTCTAAAAGAGAGGGTAATTCTGATCTCATAGATTTACTAAATAAAGAGAAAGACTGGTGATAGGATTAATAATCCCCGGCTGATAATCCTGTTTGACCCTCGTGTGGTATTGAAACAGATAAATGTCATGCTACGGTAGTCTTCCACCAATGACGAAATACACACGATACAGAAAATGAAATTATTCACAACTCTGAAAATGAAAGCATTGATATTTCCCCCACTACAAAAAAACTGTCCAATGCCGTTGTAATTAAGAAAATAATTTATCATCAAAATAAGACAATTTATAAGATAGATTTTACAAGCTAGTTACTTTCATCTTGTTTTAAGCAAAGGAAATAATTCAATTTTGTGCATGATATCTTTCTTTTGATACAACGGTGTTTTACCCTCTGAAATGGGGAGGTCGTACACGACATCAGAAAATGTAGTTTAATTTCCAAACAACTCCAGATACATTAAACTTATCTAATAAACTCTCCCCCATAGCAAAAAAGATTTTCTCTGTTCATCCCACATTTTTTGTGATTTCTCGGAGTTTAAGACTAATCTCACGAAGTCCCGCCCCCGGCCCACTAGAATTACTAGCAGATAATGATGCGCGGTGATGATCACCGCCTATTGTCATGTGACTATTGAGATGATCCATTATTGGCTGTCGGATTACGGGCAGGCGGAGGAGATGTTTTCCCTCGGGATGAGCATTTTATCGGGTTATTAGGTGACAGAGATCAATGGGAAGTATGATAAAGGGCTCATCAATGATCATTACATGCAGGTTTCTCGTGCTTTATGGTAGTCGCCGTGATATGATGAGAGAGCATCGCCGTCAGCCTCGCTACTGCAGCAATATACAGACTGTGTTTATCAAGGCTCTTCAAGATAATCGATTTTTATTTCGTTTGGCTTGGACAAATATACAATACAACCAATTAGCCATTCAATAAATTTAAAACGGAATTAATGAATAGATATTAAAATAAAGATGAAAATACAACGACCGATGAATGAATTTGAAGCAATATAACAAACGTTATAAACTGTTTTCTTATTGCAGCGAGTGGGAGTTTTTGAAAAGTACCAAAATAGCATATTCTTCTTATTTCAAAATGATATATCTCTGCGAGATATCCAAAGAAACCGACAGTGTCTCGTGAGAGACAATTTTTTTTTCTTTGAGCAATTATGTCTAAGTAGAATTTATGGTTAGGGCTCAGCTCAGGTGATATCAAAAATTATCTGCACGTCATAATACCGATTTTCCAAATGACTTATTACAAGATACGCGCTGTTTCCCCGGAGTGCCGAAGATGAGACTGGGGCGCCCCCTAGCGGCGAAAGGTGAAGGTGGTTGCGAAGTCGCCCAGTTGCAGTAATGCGTACCAGCTGCGAAGAGAGATTCGGATGTGAGAACAGACAAAATCGGAGTTTCACAACATTACAGCATTCTTCTTGTTTTCTGATAATCTAATCATTCCACTGCGGGAATTGTACTTCCACTCTCCTCGATTTTGACTTGTGTCACATGATACACAACCCCTGTCTCTGTATCCAATTTGAAGTCACGGATGCGTTGGCGAAGTTTTTATGATAGAAGAGGAGGTGACGGAAATTTTCCTGGCACCCTATAGAGATTGTCCTACATGAATTTAGATTGTTTGGATATTTCAATAATTACCTTTTCCAGAAATTTTTTGATATTCTATAAATAAGACCACTCTAGGGATAAGAACATCCATTCGGTACATGGATAATAAATTGTAGTTTAACAATTTTCTTATATCCTCCTTTTCAGAAGATAAAATTCTAACTTAACCAGAGGTTTTTGAAGTCTTTTTCATGTCTTTACGTAATAGCTCTTTAGGCGTCTCGTCAGAGAAATTAATATTCCATACTTGTTAATATTAATAGGTGTATGGAGCAAAGCGATGATAATAAGGATAGCCCCCTAAATTACGAGTCATTAATTTTCCCGCACACTTCTCTGGGAACCCGGATTCCCCTTCTAGCATTCTCTCTGTATAGTATCACACGACTCCAGATCACATTTTAATTTCTCCGTAATCTCATCAATTTGATCCAGATTCAAAGCTTTTGGTCAGAAATGACACCGCTTTATAAACTATTTATAAGATCCATTCAAGATCTGCAAGTTTACCAAAGGAAATAGATGATTAAGTGTGTAGAGTTATCACCGGTATGAAGACATCGCCTAACAAATTATAAAAAGCCTCCTAAAGTCTGTCTAATTAATCACGACCACTGTTTTATCTGTTGGGTACAATTCAAGTTGGAGCTAACCCTCTATACCGCGGCCCTATTTCTTTTTTGTATTCGTCTGATTTCTGCCATTTCTTGGTTTATATATTTAGAACTGCATCCAATACCCTTGAAGTTGACGACAATAGAAAACTTTTATGTCAATAGGCGGAGTTAATTGTACAGCATCAACGTTTGTTATAGCTCTGCAAATAAACAAGGAATCTTTTATTCTTACAAGCAAGAAAATATTTTGGGCGTACAAATTTTGAGATACTAATTTTTATGTTTACACATAATTTGAACCTTTATTTGAGACCAACCTTCCGGAATCTGTTCAGAAGTAACCCAATCCGCGTGAGTTAAATAAGGTATATTATTTCATGACAGACTTTGCAATATGAACTTATTTTACACCGTTTTCCCCTCCTCTTCATATTCATAAATAAATTCATCATATGGCTTCACTTTTGGAAAGTCAGATGTTGCTATGGTGATGGATGCCCTGTTGCACTGTATATATGTCCATCACGAGACGTCATCAGGCATTCTAAAGCTAAAATGTTACCGAAACAGCAAAATAGAATTTATTTTGGATGGAAGATTCTATATTTATAACACTGTAACTATGTTAGTTTATTTCTGGGTGATTTTGCTTCGAGAGAACCTATGCACGTTTATACACGCCCAGCATAGTTGTAACAACTCTATCAATATACAAATAGATCTTATTTACATTTATCTCCCCTGTCCAGATTGGGGTAAATCTATCTTTACAGGTTCTCAATACAAGTCCATCTCCAGGGCAAATAAACACACTGTATGTCGAGGATCTTCATGAACGCTTGTCCTTATGATTCCGGGCAACTCTAGGGGCTCGCCAAGATTGTCTTATCGGGGACTCGCGGGCCCGTCTCAATGGAGTTATCTCCCCGTGGTTTCCCTTGTAAGCCGTGTTATATCGCTATAGACAGACGGTGGACACCTTCGGGTGATAAGAAAACACGAAACCACGAACGCTGACATTGCTAAGCAAAACCCCGACACAGTCACGTGATTATTTTATCTGCTTCCCTATTCTAACTTTTACTTTAACTTCAAATTTCAATTTGTCTTCTTCATTCAGTAAAAGAGACACAGAATTGCTATGTTTGTCCAAGATAAGCGTAACTTGCTGTAAGTCAAGATTCAGATACCAGTATCATTTAGTATAACTCCGTGTCACCGTTCCCTGTGCACTGAATACAGACACAACTTCGCCATTACTCTACACCTGCGAATGTACCCTGTCTAAAATGTCTACAGAAATTTTCGGAAGCTCCAAATCCTTAAATATTTTAATATTTAATATATCATAATGTCTAATTAAGTGTTCCAAGCTAAGTATAGTCTTATTCCGTCTGCTTTTGTATTTATTAAGCTGAATAAACAAACATATTTGATTTAACCTTTGATATAGAGTGATTGGTATTGTTTAAGGCACAGGTCATCTCCAGCCAGCAGCTTACGTCACCGTTATAACGTGTTCAAATAATTGTTTATGTCTATAAACAAAAATAAAGATGAAAAGAACAATTCAGGCAGACATTATGTCAGAAATTAAGATCCATGCATGTAACTGTACAGATGACAAAGCAGAGATCCTTGATGGAAAAAAATGGCGATTTATCAAAGTTGTAATAAAAAATAAGTTGCTTCAAATGATATTAAATTAGAAACAATTTTAGCGAATCAAAGAAAGCCACGGCATCTGTTTGATATTTTTGATGTGCATACTTTAGTGTGTGAATCATCTATCAAAAATATGTGAAATGAAGATTTTTTAAAAATCGAAATTTATCCCATGTTCAAAATGATTTAAACTACGGTACGCGCCATTAAGCGCGCGGTCCTCCAGAAGATGGGTATCACTGTCATTTGACAAATGGTTACAAAAAAGATTTTTTTAAGAGACCTTTTAACTCGATACAAGGTGTACTTAATTTAAGTGGGTACTCTTTACAGGTATTCAGCTATACCTGCGCCAGGTGAGCTTCAGTCAACCTTGTATCATCTCTTAGGAATGACGACCTTGAAAATGAAACTAATGAAAATGACTTTCACATTCAACAGATTATTACGATTGACATCTGTGTTCAGTATGATAGGCTATTGAATTCGCGGCGGATCTGGAAGAATGGCATACCTTAAGGATGCGTAGATAATGATAGGTCTGTCTGGTGGACAGGATATGTATCTGATGATAGATAAACACGTAATCCTCTGCATCTTTGATGTGACACCCTACACTTACCCATCTCGTGTGATGACCATCTTTGAAGTGTATGAAATCCTTCAGCGTAGCACGTTTTACATATCAGTAACAATATGAAATATGATGATGCAATGCGTAAAAATACATTCAATATCAACGCACTGCCTAAAAATAATAAATAAATAAAAAACAAACAAAAACTATAAGATTATTTAACGAAGTTTATTTAGTTTAAGTATACGAGACAATTTCTTCGTAAAATTGTACTTGTTGAGTGAGATGATTCAGACCTATAATTATTGCTACCAAAACGGGTAAACCGAGTCCTTATTGCGGACGATTACGGTGTAGCCGATCACACAAATTACCCAAACCCAGGCAAGGTCCGCCAGGAACTGGTGTAAAACATGTCATCTAACATCGAAATGGAAGGGCTAGGGGATAATGAGAGCGATTTTAAGATTAAAGCCTTGCTTTTAAAGACGAGTCATTAGTGTCTTTGATGTCTATCAAAAAGGGAGCATTGTAAAAGTGAGAGAAGTAGACATTCAAACGAGCATCAAAGTCCCCCTGTCCTCCGCCGAGGTTCCGCTACACGTGCAGATGGCGCTTCTCGGGTGACGACCCACTTCGTCACAATCTCGAGTCCGATTGATAAAAGTTTTTACGACTGTTTTTGAGGATTTTCTCAGGATTTCAGATAATAAGTTAATTTTGATTAATTCAGGTAGAACGAGAAGATGAATCAAATGATTGGAATTGAATATTTAAACGCCGTATATCTAAGCTTTGTGATGTCACGAGGTGTTTTTTATCGTGACTCTTTAATAGCCATTTTAAAAGTATGCGATATGTCCGAAATGCATGAGAAAATTTCTCATCTGTCAAAATATTGAACTCTGATGATAATTAGCCACTCTAGAAAAGCCAACGTTCTCGTCTCTCCAATTTCACTCTGTACACAATCGGGTTTGTTTGATCAACATTGCACCCTGTTGGAAAAAGAGTGAGCAGAAGCGACCAGTTGTCATTGAATATCTAAATGTCGATGAGAAATATTGGAATATTGAAATAATTTGAAGGACAATATTGTTCTGTCATAATTTGGCTCTTAAGCAAGTGGACGTTGACGTCACGACTATACTAATTACGGCTCCCGTATATCAAGACTTCACTTTGGTCGCATTCATACGCTCGGAAAGTTGGTATTACCAGAAAATTAAAGATTTAAAAGTATAAAACATTTTAGGGTTTTCCAATTTATTCTCCGAAATAGAACAGTACATTTGTCACTGATTTGAAAAAAATGTCCTGGTACAGATATGCTATTATAATATACACGGGGGTGTAAGCAATCAGAAGTGCTGTTGTCTTATGTAGACTGGTAGGTCCTTTTGAATCTGAAATTGTGTTTGAGAAAGCGTAAACGGGATAAGAATCTGTCAACTCTGACAAATAATATTATGAATCGCGCGTTTTGTGTTTACAACACTTGATTCTATTGTTTGAGATCGATTTGACGGTAATTTACCTGAAATCACCCCAGAAATAGATGTGTTGGAACATTCCTCGGCGACATGTTCAGCATGCAATCTGTTGCTATTCTCTCCACTCAGTGGATTTGCGTCCCGGCCGCTCGCCGCGGACCGGTAGGTCCTTTATTATCCGGACAGATGTCAGATCGGGCGAGATAACAACACGATGTTTTACCTCAAATCCACAATAAAAGTGACTGGTCATTAAAAGGATCTCTGGGATCTAAACATCCTCATAAGCTCCTATAATGGCTTATCTGTGGTAAGAGTGAAAGATATATATGGGTGGATTTCATGACCTAGGTATTGAGAGAGAAACATGGAATTGGTCTTGGGAGTCAAGTTTCGGTTCCTTCGCTGACCATCTCCCAGAATGATAATACCCTGTTTCAAATTACTGACCTAATCATTGAATACATGGAGTATTAAAATATCCTTAATACGACGCCAACTTTAAATTCGACTTTCTGCAGTTTATGATGTCAGTTGAATTAATACGCAAAATCCGTCCCGAAATTATTAGAAATGTACAAGACATAATCAGATAAAATTCCAGATTTTCTCCCGTGACATGTATTGTTGAAATAACAATTAAAGGTTTATAATGAAAAGAATTTTTTATCGATTTCAAATCACCAAAAATCAACCGATAAGGAGGTATCATTGAAGATCGTTGCATTTCTGTAATCTCCTAAGAAAACTTTCCCCTGTCCGCTTTTTTAACAATAGCAAGAAGTTTTGATTTGACACATCCAGATGGGTTTTAACAAGACAGTTCCATCACCCCACAAAGACTTCGCATTCACTTAGAAAAGACAATATTTGCAGATGATATTACGCGTCCTATTGTTGAATTGTTTGCATGTCGAGCCCGACAATATGTCCATTAGCATGGTCAAGGGGTGCTTGTAAATTCGGAGAGGCGATTGAATAGATACTAATATCTGCTGGTGTATTGAAGCTCCATGAGAGGCTTTTAGGGAGAGTGTCACTCTCTTGTTGCTACTTGTGATCTGTAGAATAATAATGACACAACGGTATCTTTCATGTTCAACAATTCGGGCTTTTCTTGTTGTCCTGCCAAAACGCCAAAGTAAAATTAAAAACTCACAGTATATTTCATTTATTTGGATTTGATTTAAGATTCTTACATTGTTATGCTTGTATCTAATTGCACTGATATTTGGTCCACATGAAGCACGGTCACACTAACGTGTTCAGACTCGGGTCACGTGAGTTCGCTTGCTCAGTGCAGCCGCTGGCGGTGTGGGGCCTGGTGTAGCTGTGCATACCCATATGATATTTCAGCAGCCTTTCACCTTGTACTCTGGGGGTATTTACAAGCAACCTTGTATTTCCTTTCATCTCTCTGCTTACTTGTGATGATGATAGGCGATAAACGGCGGGGGCAGTAGCGCTTACCTACTCTTCCCAACACCACCCTGGTTATTAAAAAGTTACTATTGTATTTCATTCATAACGCAGCACGAACTTTACTGCTTTCACAGGTGTGTAATAATCATATTTCTACAGATATAGATATGCAGATTACAAAAGTATCAAACAATCTCACATCACGTGATCACGATATCTCGCTGGGTGGGGTGGACTAGTGAACACACTAGGCTACTTACGGACAACAAAGGTTACCATATTGCTGTAACAATCACAACTCCGAAAATCTCACGGAGAATGGGATTCTACGAGAGTCATTCATGACGCAGTCGTTCTCGTTTTACAGTAAAATCACAGGTGACGTTCTCAAAACAAGATTTCCCTTTTTACTTTGTGTTAAAAGTCAGAATTTAATCATCAAAAAGGTCACGCAAGCCGACAGGTCTTTGGGAAGATGTCATTTTCTGTGTTCAGCAGATAATTGTTTGTGTGGGACATACGAGATGGCTCTGGTACCCAGTTAACCCGGTAGATACTATTTCATAATTGAACGTACACCATAGTGATGCAGCATATTTTCTTCAAATTCAACATTACAACTAAATGATTCATTGATAACTGATACTAGCGAAGAAGTTCCATGCATGTGAAAAGGACGGATGATATGCTTTATTTTGCCTATCTGCCATCTATTGGTTTTTTATGTTATGTTTCCTGTGTCATTCGGAAATACAACCTTCTGATGAATTCAAATGTATTCTGTATTTGATAACGTCGTGTCCTGTCGCGTCTGTTTCCACTCATAAGATGATAATTTTATTCCAAAATGATATGCTATATCATCATATTCACAATAGTATATCGTCAACCATTTCGCTGTTTATTGCACATTTCGTCTTGAAAAAATTCTTATGATATTTTTTTTTGGAAGATAAAAATTCTTATTAACTGTCTTATATAACTTTTCATACAAATATTTTGTTAGTGAGTTCTTTAGGCATACATATAAAAATGTGGGGGCGTCCTCCATTTTTCATCGGAGGGTCGTTGTTGAGATTACTACTTGATACAACAGTGACTGAATCGCAATGATTTGGATCCAGAACTCTCGGCTTTAACTCTTCACCAATTATGTTTGATCTTTCTTAATTAAAAGAATAATGTGTTCACGCCCCGACAAGGACTTCCGGCACTACTCATCATATTATGCCCAGATCATTGGATATCGATACAATAACCCACAAGAGATATTTTTGTTTTCAATGTCCACCAAAGTGACAGCTCCGATCGCCATGCAGATAGATGACTTAAGGATTTATTAAAAAACCCAAATTAAACCTTCAACAGATGGTCTTCCATAAAGCATCTCAATAATACGAAATCAATGGGGGAAATGAAGAGACTGAAATTATTCCGGATGGGTTTGATTGGCTTGTCCCTGGATACGGAGAAGCATGAGGTACTCCGTTGACACGTGGTGCTCATCAAACGCGCCCGGAGATTGATGTCGGTGTCATCAGTGCGCTTGATCCGGGTAACGACTATAAGATAGCGGCTTGCGGTTGCTGATGAGAAAAGCATCTACAATGCAACATGTTTCCCCAAAGACACTTGTATATTCTTATTACTTTCTATTCGTTTATTCACACACATTGTGTCTCCGCTGTATCTAATCTTATCTCTGTACCCTTTGTGGTATTGTCATTGTAGTTCGCGTGGCTGGTTCGATATTGTCTGTTACATTAATAAAGTCCTTCACTTTTACCTTTGTCATTATGCCTTTTTCTCGCCCTATTATACTAAAGCTTTAATTATATTCTACTTACAAATTTCCGTCTTAATAACCAAAAAATTCCATTCTATAAATACTATGATTATAAAACTATGATTTATTAATTTGGCATTTTCCTCCTCCTCTTCAAAATTATCTTCAAGTATTGTTTCATTTTCTCTTAACTGCGGATTTAGTGCCAGGAATGTTTCGTCCTCGGCACGCGCTGCCAGACGGGCACCTTGCGGTTACACAGTTTATCCAGCTCTTCTCTGCAATACATGAAACTCTTTGTCAACACGGACAGCCGGTTATTGTTGACACACTGTAGGATAAAAAGATATATTAAATTGTTAATTGGAGTCCATCGAGTGAGAAGCCAGGTATCTTATCTCTGGAGTTAACCAAATTAACGCGACTGTCAAACTCCGTGCGCGACTTTGTTTGTTTGGCGGACTTGGATATTAGAAGTGTCGAGATTTGCCGGAAGTGCCCACCGATTTTGTGTTTAGAATTGATCTTGGAGTACTGAGATCGTCGATGCCACTCTGTCCATCTGTTGTCTTTCTGCAAGTGAGGGTTAGGGTTACCAAACAGTTATGTCCTTGTCTTGGGGGGAATATCCCACCAATTGTTCAACATGTGAGTAAAACGTCCAACGTACAAATATAATAAAAACCCCTTTTTTAAATTTTGATATACAGGGTTCATCAAAGTCCTATTAAACTTCATGAAAGCGAATTTAATGTCTTTGGGACAATGAGATAATTGTCACGTCTGAGTAGGCACGTATTTGTGACTACATGAAATACACTGACATACATGACACAGTGTTTCTTCATCTCAAATTCAATTTGACATGAAAGTGAAATGTTAGAGTGACATTTTCTCCAAATCGCTTCTAATGACAAATAATTTGTTGTCCTTAAGGTTTAAACTCTCAACACAATCATACAATAATTTAATTTCATTTTATTAATCAGATCAAACGAGCACGGGAATGAGTGGCGGGTTGTGTTAGGTGTTTAGAAACACCCCTCGTTCTCCCATCATTATTAACCTCCAATGTAAAAGACATCATTAGTTGTGGCATACAGGAATGTTTTAAATGATTGTGAATTTCCTTGTGAAAGTGATATGGTTTTTCCCCATTGTCATAAGCGGTAATTAAATCTAAGCATTTGAGACTTGAGCATACCTCCCCTGTTTCTAGCTTGTTGTTCTCAGTTTATATAGGGGTGTATGATACAAGTCGTCACAGATTGTGCATCAGAACAACCACAGAGAAGAAACAAATCGTACTTGCTATCTATTGTAAAAAATGTTTTAGTTCATACACAGAATCCGCCTTTCGTGTAGGGAGAGGCTGCATCTACATACGCTGGACACGAACTGTGACGCCTCACGCCAGCCAACGCGCTTCATGAAAAGTACGTGAGTGTGAAGCGTTGGACTTCATGCCCTCAATTATTTTCAAAACTGAAATTCATTTCTTATATTTACAATTTACTTTCATTTTTGTCGGAATTTCCAGCCGTTAATATAGACGAACTAGATTTATTGACATTCATACATACATCATTCACAACTGCATCCATGAGGAAATGGCTATCGTTACAATTGGTAAATAACATTGGAATTGTAAATTTTCTAGAGTAACATGCAATTTCAACTTTGCCTGTCTGTTTGTTACGATTGAGTTCTGTTCGTGGATTTGTACACAGTTTTAGGGGTAAATGCTTTATGAAGTTCGTACTTCATCTACTGTGATCAGGCTGTGGATGTTGTCTGGTCCTGGGAATGTTGGTAAAATTACAAAGCCGTGGGGTAGGTGGTCCCTCATCTTAACTTTACGCTATGCCACCCAAGAGCATCCCCGTCTCATCAGAATGTCAACTCGTATTTCAATATCAAGGATTTAAAGCAGATAATAAACAAGATGCTTTTTCAATTACAGAAATATTTTCTCAATAATTTCAGTCACCAAATCCAGATTGGCTGTAACGCGTACTGATCTTTCTTTTTTATCCTTCCGCCCCCTCCCAATCTGAACTTGTATTTTTCCACATCACAATTTACCCATGAGATAGTTCGTAATGGAAGGATTCATCTTGATCATTCAGATCTTTTAAATCTTTCTCCTTTTCCACACCCACTGAAAGTGCATGAGTCATTCTAATATTTAGATTTAATTTATACGATTGTTAAAAAGATAAAAAGAATCTCGCTCTCCATTTAATAATTCCGTTCCGTTTCTTTTGATGCCGTGAAATACAATAAATTACGTGACCGGATTCCACCACTAGCAGAGGACTCGCTGCCTACCAGGAGATATCTGTATTCCAATAAGATGACAAGGGTCATTAATTTGTTGATATAAAATGTTATCTTTGTAGATATTCAGATATGAAACTGTAGAATATCCATATAGATTTTATCTAGACATCTGGACTTCTCTCGCGTTAGATTTCTAGTGTTGGTTTGCTTTATCAATCACATTTGAATAAGGAAAAAGAGAAAGCTGAAAATGGTCTTTTTAGAATAGTTTGTATAAGGTGCTTGAGCTGTGAAAATGATAATGATCAGAAAACAATTTCTTCAAATCTACAAGTTACAATTTTACTCGTTTTTATTGACGTGTCGCAGATGTTTTTTTTTTCGATGTTTATCCTTCATCAGATTTTATGAGTATAATGATGCAATTGAATTTGATAACTTCATAACATAGATCTCTATCAAATCAATATGGCTACATTTTTTATCATTGGTTTTGATGGGCAATTAGATATGAATATGGAGTTGTCAACCTGAAGAGCGCACCAGGCACTTCGATGGACAGACGTTGTCAATGCGTACCATGATTGTCTCTTGCCAGTTTCATTATTTTCCGAATTAAATATTGCCTCGTCACTCCGGATCCGACGATGAATTCTCGACCGGAAACCCCAACGCCATTTTCATTTCGTTGTCACTTTTGAAATTAGATTTCTCAATTTTATCAAGGTTGTCAGTGCGCTTGAGTAAGTTTTTCAGAAAGTTTGAGAAATCGTGTAGAAAATCGACACATTTTCTAAGTGACACTAAAAGTTTTCATTAGTCTTCGTTGTTGTAGCGATAAAAGTGGACACTACTTTACTAATGAATTGGACAAATGGATTTACAAATTAGCAACGAAAAGCAACTTTCTGTAGTTTTTATTAAATTGAATTAAGGCTAAAACATTCAAATGCTTAAGCATCTATACAGTTGAAATGATTTTTAGTCACAATAAAATCCTCCTGTTGTCTTAGAATTAAAACTATAGTAGTTATATTGAGGATTTATCTTCGAGTTAATTTTTTTTAAAAGTCATCAAATTATCTTTATTTGGACACTATTGATAGAAATATCAACAAAAGGAAATTGTGTCTTATTTTGGGAGTAACATCAATCTCTCTAAAATCATATAACCCACTCATGCTGGTAGCTAGATTTTGTCCCCAAATCGTTAAATAAGAGGCAATTTAATACCAGCCAATAAGAAACCTAATCTTGGTAATCTAGAACTCATATTAAATACTGCAAGTTTTATGGAAACCATTACAGACACTTAGCTGATATGAAATTAGTAGTCCTCTTCCTTTTTTATGAATCCAAAAACTGTTTAATTCTGACAATGAAATATTTGAGCCTATTATCTAGTTCGTGTACAGCCTCTTAATGATAAAATAAAACAAGAAAAATCATCAAAATTTTGTATTTAATTAAAAGATCAATTCTAAGGTTTGATGGTTGCCCGCTGATAACGCCGTGTATTCGGAACGTCGCAATCGAACGCGACAGCACCGGGACATTTAAGGTCTCCGATTACGGTTTTCTCCGCGGCGCACATCCTGACGCAGGGCCCATTTTCTAATCCTTCCGTAGTCTCCACATCCTCTCCACTCATCAAACCAAATGATAATCCCAAACTCCGGCTTTTCAATTCCGTCCTCGGCTTTTATTTTCACTACATCATCATTGTTATCACTGTTTCGGGGATAACGGAGGTTTCGGTTATTTTTCCTTAAATTAGCTTCTAATTACACCACAATTACATCGATTCATAGCTATTAAATTGTCTCTTAAGTTGTTCGTTTTGTGAAGAGTAAACGATTTATATTAATAAAAACGTTTGCTTGGTTTTTAATTTCATCAGATAAGGCGCGACTTGCATCCTCGTAAAGGTAGCAACAGACTGCTTTTCTATTGTCTGACTTGGAGCCCAATGTCAGGAATCAGTCCCACGAAGTCACGGTAATCTAGCATGTTTTCTTAGCGGCGGCCCCGTCGTTTTCAGTAATTGCAGTTTATGTTTTTTGTTTTTTTTATTGACACCGCAGTCAACCGAAATCATTTTAACATTCACACGGACAATATCCAGTTAGATTTATAGAATAAATCGTACAAACGGAAGAGACCGGAATATCAAAAAGAAAATATTGACAAAATTGCCATTATTTATCTACTCTGTTTTAATTAGATTGACTTAATTGTTGGTTCCATTGGACAATTTTTGTAATCGTCACAATCCTGTAAATAGTTAGGTAGTCCAAAAGGGAATACACTATCGTCTTTTGATATATAAGTATATTTTTTGGGAGAAATTCGCTCTGTAAATATTGTGACTAATAAAAGAAAATAGCTGTCAGAAATATGGATTACCCAACATGATTTTAATCAATGGTTTTTACATATTGATTTGTTGTGTATTCTCGTTCAAACTTCTGTATAGCAGAGTGGCATTTTGTCTGTCTTTCATGTTAGGATTTTGTTGGTGTACCTATGCACATTTTAAAACTACTTTTGTCAATAAAAATGATGACGACATTCTCAAAAGTCAGTTGTGCAGGACAAACCTTCTGTTCTACAACAATTATATTGATGTCTTCAGGATTCCACAATTCAAACTAAAGCACACATTAAAAGTAAAATTAACAGGTGTTTTCTAACACCTGTACAAATTAGGCTGAATAAGACGTCTCTCGTTCTTGTGTCAGTAAATTGCTATTTCTGTTTGTTGAAATACAGCTTTTTGATCTCGTGGGAAATCGTCTTATTCTGCTGATTTATGTTAACGTAATATAAACCCGTTGTATCATGATTTCTGAAATGAAAAAAAAAACTTGGCGGATAATAAATAAAGTCTTATGAATTTAGTATCACTTTCTGACGTTTTAAAAATCGTCTTTTCTGTCAACAGATGGGAGTGATGAAGAATACGAGGCAGTCGAAGATGTACATGTGGAAATGAACACAGTTTCCACTTCTAGCGAAATAAATTCCGAACACCCACCGGTCTACATCCCGGAAGATATTCCTATTCCTGAGCAGTTCGAGTTGCGGGAATCCCATGTTTTTTCTGGACTGGGAGTCTGGACGAGACGGCCCCTACATAAGGGATATAAAATGGGACCGTTCGTTGGGACCTTCAAATCCAAGCCAGGCGACCCCAATTGCTCCTGGAAGGTAGGGATTCTGCAAATGTCTACCCGGCAGTTTGATACAATTTACCTGTCTACAGGTGTGAAATTTACAAAAAACACTGAAATCAGCAGGGTGTTAACAGCAGCCATAAATCAGTAATCAACGGCAGCGATAATGTTGGTAGCCTGTAGTGGTATATGTTTTTTCCTAAAGTCTTTTAATGAAATTGTATACGAGTTTTAATACCTGGGCTTTTCATAATTTTAGAATAGAATAGTAATTAAATCGCCTATCTTCAGCCGACGAATACACATGCATTCTGCTCTGAACCTCTATCTCCAAGATTTTGCTACCAATTGTACCCAATTATATCACTTAAGCTGGAAATGATAACAGAATTGTCATTGTTTGAAATTGATATGGACAAAGTTATGGCTATTTATAACGCAAAATGCATTAACAGATAAAGTGCCGTCAAACACTAGTCACAAATTCGAGCGTGTTATATAACTGTGTATATACATTTCTACATCTGAGGGGCGTTTATATCAGCCATTGCATCAAGGTTATGTAGATAAGTACGGTGCATCATAAATTTCATCAAATTAAACACTGTTTGTGTGCCGTGTTTGATTTGATAACCCTCACATTAAGATAAGGCGTGTTCGCTTTGTTTGTTCGCTGATTCTTTGGAGGAGGGTAGATATTTGAGAAGTTTTTTATCTTGTTTGTCACTAGCAATCTAAACAATCTCGGATTGTCACAAATTTGTACATCACGGAATTACGCGGAGTTTTAGTTTCTCACATTTTGTGGTACGGTGTATTGTTGGTCCCCGGGACACGCGTTACAATACAAAGGAACCTCACCCAAGGCTGGAGTTAGTGATATAAAAATACAGCATTAGGTAACTCAAGAAGACAAAAAGTAGACTGCACCCCAGTACATTCAAGTGGAGTCAATGTAATAAAACCACGGCAAAATTATGATATTTAAATGGTTTGCGACACTTTATGATGAAAAAGGAGTCTTGCAACATGTTGGCGCACACGAATTTGTGTGATTTATTTTTAACTGTTAATCATTAGTTTCAATTTTCCCATTTCATTAGTGTGTTGGCCACTTGATAAAAGAGTCCCTACTTCATACGGTGCTTTAAGACTATCACTTCAACATTACAGAGAAACTTTGGTTCTAGATCCACCAAACACTGGTTACTGTACCAAAAAACATGTACTTAAGCGGCCATGCATCTAGAGCTCACCAGGCGCACGTGAAAACAAGATATCAATCTTTATTCTGTGTGTATTGTTTCCTGCCGAATTCTCCGATTCTTATGCCCTATTATGGCAATATTCTATGGTGTCAATGAAGATCTTAGCAGAAATTCTATTTGAAAAAAATTTACATGAAGTTTTCATTAAAGATGAATCTGAGATATTGACAATGCAATCAAGGTAACATCGAATCGGAGCGCCTCCCGGGACGCTTCTTTTTCACTCTCACACAGGCGGAATTGATATTAGCCGATCTTTATTGAATAAATAGCTTTGTTATCAAATTTAATTAAGGCCTATTAAGGTATTGATTTCGCTACGACAACTGTTTATTGTCTCGATTTATTAAGTGTTTGATGCGTACGTCCCCCCGTGTGATATGATACATACACGGTATGATGGATCTCTCGGGCAGAATCATTAATTGAGAATCAACGATATCAATGGGTTCCGAATAGATAGTCTACTCTATCTCCGTCTTAGCCTTCTTGCTCTTCAGATATTTTACACTGCCGATGAGATGTGTTGTAAAAACAACTCGATTAAGTTTTTTAGTGTGTATGAATGCTTCTTCTTATATAATGGTAAATGACTGTCTGTTCTCGAGCGAAACAAATCCATGAATCATCCCTGGTATTTCAAATCGATGTCACCCAAAATTCTTCCACGAGACCCAAGGTCAAAGAATTGTCTCGAAACATTCTCTTCTCACATTCTGAAAACGAGGCAATTTATCTCGCTGGAAAAGATACAAAATGAAGCAAATTTCTTTTGACTTTTTCATTAAGTGATATTAAATAGATTTGTCGTGTTCTTTAGGGTCCCTTGGAGACATTAGGGCGAGCTGGACTCGGGAAATGATGGTTTTCCGTGAATCGCGAGGAGCCGACTAAAATCTGAGCTGTCATGTGATTAATAGAAATACGCTTGTTACAGATTCCCTCAATCTATCTTGTCCTTTCTGTGAATTAAGGTGTAATGAAGTGAGTAAAGGCTTGCAAATAAGGCGAACACGGCAATTACAATGGAGCACAGACTTCATGGCCTTTCTCCCTCATCTATCCTTCGCCTTCTTTCATCTGAGATAAGATGCATTCTAGAGAAACAGGGAAGTGTTAAAGTCCACATTTTTCACCCACATTTCGTTTGTTATGAATTAGTATTCTTCGAGTCGCTAATACCTCATTATTAATGTGTTATGAGCAATATGTCATTCATCGTAACGAGAGGAAAAAAAAAATGTGACGAATTCAGTGACAAGATTTTCAAGTGCGTAGCTAATCTAAATAATGGTACTGTCAAGTGTTTTATTGACGTATAAAGACATTAAATCAACACAATTTTTAGAAAATAGTTTCGGATAAAGTGGAAGTTGAGTAGAAGCACCGAAAAAAAAAAAAGACCGTCTGCGAAGAGACTAAAACAAGATGCGGAGAATACATTTTAACGAATCTCTTGAGATTGTTTGACTTGGTCCATGACAGGATTTGTCCTCTAAAATGTACAGCTTCAGATAAAACAGTGTCAGGTCTCACATGTTATGGGGGTGTATCCCTCGTCAGGGAGGGGGAGGAGAGGGATAAATACATCTCGCCTGATTGGTAAAATGTCTGCTCATCCGAATCATTCAACAAGCAATGATGAGTCAAGCATAAGTAATGACGTCACATATGTGGACAAAGTAGCAGATAAATCTTGTTGGACAAGAATAAAATTCCGGCAACAGGTGCTTGTAATATTTGTGCGAGTCCTGCGATACCCGAAGTTTTCCCACAGACATTTTCAATTTGTATTTTCCCTTTTTATGAGATTGTTATTCATTCGCCCCTTCTCTTCGTTGTACTTTTTTCTCCAGTGTCACAAGCGGCGGTGATTGAATTGTCTGTAGAAATCAGTGTATATTTCACACGATGTGGTATATTTGGACAGTGCCACACATGGGTGCCACTCTTCTAGTATTGAGTCTGCGCGCCATAATTACCCCGCTTTGTAACTCTCACATTATTTGATGGAGATAAGAAAGCGAGGCATGTAATAGAAAAATCAACAGGCATCGTAAGAAGAGAGGCATGGAAAATGAATTTCACATTTTTGTCGGCTGATCTTCGTCATCTGTTGACACTAGTGGAGAAGATGTGTGGGAAAGTAGCCTGGGATGCAGATATCTGTCTGTTTGTCATTCGATAAACCGTCATCCTCACAAAAACATATGTATCTATAGGGTCATCTGTTGTTCGTCTGCTTCTCAAGAGTCTCGTGTAATGAGAGAGAGAGAGAGAGAGAGAGAGAGAGAGAGAGAGAGAGAGAAGAGAGAGAGAGAGAGAGAGAGATTCTTATCCTATATAATTATTCATCAATATATTTCGTTATGCAATGCGTCTGTTCAGTTTGAGGTAATCACGAAGCCCCGGGAAAGTTAATATCGGACCCAGTGGTGGTTATCAAAAGAAAGTTGAGCATGAAATTATGTAAATTAATGACAAATTGGAAACATGGCGTTGTCTATATTAGGGACAGCGATTATCTGGGCGAAACGCAAATTCTGTCTCTTTCATCTTATCTCATTCTGGTACAGTCAACGACAGATCATTTGTACATGCATTTATATATCATTACAAGGCGTTATTTCCCCCCTCATAACCAATCCCAAAATATAAAACCTGTGGAAAATTCGGGGGAAAGTTATTTAAAATGGTCATGTTCTTGAGGTGACAAAATATCTGTCATATTTGTCTACAGAAGACAAGACCAGTAGCGACCAAGACGGTCGTTCCCAACCCTCGCTCCTAGTGCTTCCGGAAACACTCGAGAACATTATAGCACGATCACCAAGTACGACATCTCTGTCTTACAAAGATTTCATTAACGAGCGCGAATCTTTCTTAACCTTTTTAAGAGACACTAAGAGCAGGATGCAATCCACAGGCATGATAATTTCACAGGATATCTTAATCATCACAGCCATTTCTTAAATAACTTGTCCACTGTCTATTGTCATGTGAGTTTCATAATTAATCAGATGTAGAATTATTGGTTTCCGCTCTGTCCACTTTGAGTCATCATCACGGCACTTTCTACTCAGTTTCTAGAGGTATATGACCAGTACTATCATCAACACCGGCTATCATTATTGTTTTACTCATTTAGTAAATATTTACATAAGGAAGTTTAGCATATAGTTCTTAACGCCTTCTAACATAAAAGAGCTCATTTTAGGCGAAATGATAGAAAGTGGGTTGGATCAAGTTCATATAGCTCCGATCATTGATCTACAAAATATTGACAAGTAAAAATTGCTAAATTTAATTTTCCAAATATTTTTACACACAATATTAAACCATATCTAGTATTAATTGTTTTATTGTCGGCTTTGTCGGTACTTGTTGCCAGTGTTTTGCGGTGTCTTGTAAGTTGGTTCCCAGGCTTTTTGAGGGATCTCAGCTTTGGATTTTGGGTGATAATGATGGGAAAGTTAAAATGACACTGTATTACAAACCACAGGTCTTCCGTTTCCCCAACATCTGGCTCCTGTCACTCCGACCCTCTGGTTTATATAGCTTCATAATTCTCTGTATACCTTAATTCAGAGACAACACCTCGTCTGACAGGTAGGTGTGTACTGTATCATGATTTCAGTATCTCAGCTCAGTGTCGCATCTTTGTTTTTTCCTGCTTGGTTTTGTCTGACGTTAGTTTTTCAAAATGTTTTGTTGCATAGATAAATTGTTATGTGTAATTATGTTTGTGAACACTTATCATCTGCAAGTATTTACGCAATATGCGCATTTTTAAATGCATCGTAAATGACCGATATTTAGGGAATGCTCTCAAGTGTTTTGGCTATATTAAGTGTCCAGTAGACTCATGCAACATGTTGAACTGAGACACGTGTGTTCACATTTCTATATTGCGTGTGTTTATTGCACTTAAGGCAACGGCAAAATGATCCTCTTTAAAAATATTTAATGAAAGTCTTGTACCTTTTCAACTAAAACTGATTTAAATGACTAATAAACGAAATATGTTAATATGAAATTGTGATCCTCATTTAAAGGGCGTTAGAAATGAGATGATCCGAAGAGCATTTGCGACAAGAGAATTTGATTTGTCAACAAGCTAATTGTCGGGACCCCGGGAAGAAGGGGGACGCTGATTTGATGTATCATGCCATATCCCCATAGAGCAGCATCCCCTCGACATCTAACCCCGTGCTGGGGTGATTGCTTATCGCGGAGAACGCGCTGGAAGGGTTCATTACAGTGCGTGACATTATAACAAGAGATTTTGTCGCGACGGAGGACAAATTATAAGATATACCATGTATCTACAAAATTGCCATTACGACTGCATATTACTATCGATTGCACATACTGTATGATGAGATGAGAAGGAAAACATCCACGGGTTATGCATTTTCTAAATATCTCTAAATTTGTAATTTTGCGGCCTTATCAAAAACAATCCAAAACGTGTAGTCCATGCGAGTCCGAGGAAGGGTTATATAATTAATCTTTCGAAAGGTTCCTCTCAATAATGCGCTTTATGGAGATTTGTAGAGTATTGAAAAAAAAAAATCACAATCCAAAGTCACCGCGTGCAGGCGTGTCGAAGGATAAAAACCTCAGAGATATAGAAACGGATCTTCGTGTACATTCAGATGAAAATGTATCTCAGGGTTATGTTTTCATGGAATATAAAATAATGATAATAATGGGGGAAATATTATTCCAGCGTAGAGTAAATAGAAAATGTCACAGACAAAATTTTTAAATTCACTTTATAAAATAGATTAAGAACTTTTAAGAATTATTCCGATGGTACTTTCACGTTAACAATGATAAACCTTGCTATTTCTGAGACGAATCCGATTTTTTTCCCTTTAAAGTACAAGAAGCAAAGACAGAGTAGTGATTGCCAGGTGTCAGAATTATGGAGGGAAAAATATAATACTCGTCATCAACATCATTTCTATTAAAGTTGATTTTCTAAAGAAATATATTAAAAATTGAAAACTTTAATGATACCATTAAATACACAAATGTCATGTTCGGATAATAATGAGATCCTATGGAAGCCAGAGGTGAGCGATTGAAGTGTGACAAAGGAACTAAGTCGGGCTCGTCCTCCCATTCCTCCGTTCTCGTGTGTGAACAAACTTCAGGACCCCGCGGAAGAATGTTCGTCGTATTGTTAACAGAAGATACGGGGAGGAGCGAATTTCGCGCGCTCAATAAGCAGACGAGAGGCACCCAGTACAGACCTTTCTGCGCGTCATTGTCAAATCACAATGGAAGGGATGTATAATCTAGCTTACTGAATATTTCTCTTGTCACTTCACGTCCCATCTTATTTATATGGAACTTAATTGAAAAATTATAATCTTTTTAATTTCTAACGTAAGAAAATATACCGTTTGACCCAAGTCTTCTGCGATACTTAATTCTGTTGTTAAATTGATCTTTAATCGTCGGTACCCGGATTTTTAGAATTGACCGGATTGTAATCGCTTCGTGTTGTATCTAATAATACATTCATCTGCGGAATTCTGATCTCTCAATATGTCATCTCCTATGACGAAGACACATAATTATTTCCTCTGCTGAGAAAAGTTTTCAGTTCAGAATTCTTTTTTCATAATAGACAGTGTGAACTGAATGCATTGATGTTCACGTATAATGATTCGGATGGTTCATTTGCGGCTTCTACAAAGTGCTATGTCACTCTATTTAGATTGTTATTTTTTTAATGACTAACTTTTGAAAAAAAAGTTACACAAAGTAAATTAAAAGTAAATATTCAAATTTTCAATTCTATAAGGCGTATCATTTAAAAAAGAAAAAAAAATTAGGAATCAAACTTTGACAAGTTTTTATGCCGGAGCGCAATTTGTTTCGCTGCATTTCATTGGTGGCGATTGAAGGCCGGCCAATCAGCGACACAAGTGATGACGTTCCATTAATTTCTCTGTTTAAAAATCATATTTCAAAAAATGACAAGATTGTTTGCATTAGTGCCATCACAGTTGGTTGCAGTAGACGTCTGTGAAATATTTTCATTTACAATTAAGAATCCCCGCGCTCTTCCGAGAGTTTGCTAACACGTGTTAGATATTCTACATCGTGAGATTTTGTCTCAGGGTTGAGAAATAAACACGTTTTATCGTAGGCCATATGATCATCCTTCAACTTCATCAAAATAAACAAGCTTTAGTCTAAACTGTTTCCTGGATTTTGTTTGCAGGAGTTTCTAAAACATAAACAACAATGTCCTTCGTATCTTCTATCAGTAAATATTGTGAAAAATTGAATAAAAAATGTGGATATGCATTTTTTCCACATCAATGAGGTTTTTTTTTTTAATTAAAAAAGTGTTTCGTACGAGAAAAAACCCCGCCAAAAATAAAGTCAATTTAAAAAAAAGGAAAAAGAAAAGAAAAACAATTTTGGAACATTTTTTATGTATACATTTATCTATTTTAATTCATCGTCATAAATCGCGATATATCTGATGATAAGTTTGTAATATTCTAACTAACAATAAAAAAAATGAGTGGATCCGCAATACCAGGTCTCCGATAAGACACACTGAAATGTGAAGGACCGCAGGTTAGAATGAAGGATAGAATATAAACCGTCATCCATTACTTGGATGATTGAAAAAAAGACGAGCGATACAGTTAGCACTGACCCACTGGGGGACACAATGGGCCGATTATCCATTGCCCAAACATTCGTCAACTTCACAAAGACAGACAAATAAGATGAAGTCTCTATGAATGAGTTTTGTCATTTCAGCTTCTCAAGTCTGGCCATCTCATTCAAACGCTATGTTAAATATGCCCTGGTGTCATCTTTATTCAGTCCCCATACAAGTCGCCGTCATTATGTCATCTTTAAAGTGTTGTGTTTTTGGAGGCTTTATGATGTAGAAGATAAGCGCGAAGACAGTGTGTGTCGTAACAGGGGAAGATTTTCCCAGGCGTTTGTCTCCAGCGGAATGCAGACAATTTCATTTTAATAGGAAACATTTGTAAATGTTTAGAAATTATATATTTTATGAGAAAAGACAGTGAACGAGGACGCGGTGGGATGCGTGTCTTGGAGCGGATTTTCACCATCAAACATGGAAAGCAATGGTTGATGATAAAAGTCGAACCAACACGGTCACGCCACCATTAATATTAACATCTGTAATTCATATAATTTAACGATTATTTTTCTTTATTAAAAAAGAATATAAGAGGTGCGGAAATTAAAGATTTAAAAGTTTTCTCGAGAATCGAGCTAATAAGGACCACGAACAGATGTCAAAGAAGCGTTTTTCTGCAAGGACTGAACACAACCAAATGTTAAAATTGCAAATGACTCGTTAATAGGGAAATATTTGCATCATCATACGAGAGCAAAGTATGCTATTTTCTAATTAGTGTATGTAGCTAGAATTATCTCTCAAATCTAGTTTTAATTCTCCATGATGATCTAACAACAATTTCTTCTCTGCTTCCAAAATGTCAGCGTATGGATGTTCCCGGTGTGTGACTGCATTAAGGACAATTTCTATCATTAGCAGTGACTAACATTTACAAATGATGACAAACTAGGTCCACACAATTAACAATGTTTAGTATTATCCTTTCATATATTCATCATCAACATTTTTGCATCATGAGCTTTCAAATATCACTGCCCAGCCATGGTTGATTATGTCGATCCAAATTGTTTCGAAAGTTAAATGAATGTTCAATCCGCCTCGATTCGATGCCTTCGCTGAGAAATAATTCAATAAAAAAGTAAACTCGGGTGAACAAAGAATAGTGTCATTCAGGTGAGAGTTATTTATGTATTGAACAGAGAAATCTCTCGTCTGCATGCATCGTATTGAGCCGCGCAGGACAGGTGCTACAATTTTGGTAGTGTCACACAGCCTAATCTCTCCTAATTTTATGTTGCTTTTTACAAATACGGTGGTCTGCAAGAATTAGGTGCAAGAAATCAGAAATAAGACGACTTAATCAGCAAAGGAGAAGTTTCTAAAACGTAGCAAATTTTGTGTAGTTCAAGCTTGAGTGAAGTTGTAGAGGTGCTGCGTCGGACATCAGGGGAGATAACGAGGGTTTGATAACTTCTCATAATTCCCACTAACAGAAGCAGCTGCACATCTATTGTCCGCAGAGAAATGAGGGCCAGTTGCACCAGAGTTGTCGAAACGCAACTGTATTCTTTAGTGTATTAGAAAGGCATTCAAATAA
This sequence comes from Ostrea edulis, assembly GCF_947568905.1. Lineage (NCBI taxonomy): Eukaryota > Metazoa > Mollusca > Bivalvia > Ostreida > Ostreidae > Ostrea > Ostrea edulis. The sequence continues at coordinate 102,345,424 of NC_079164.1, forward strand.
ATTGACCAGAAATACTGTCACAGAAAATACCTATGAATAACATCTGTAAACTAAAATGATTAGATAGACGAAAGTTGATGTGCTTCTTTTGTTAGATAAATGGGAAGAAAATGATTTCTACGAATGGTTTAAAATTTTCATCTAAAATCAATATAGGAAGAGAAAGTGCCGAGGACTTTTTTCTCGTTGTCTATCATGCATTGCAATAATTTTATCATGTAGACCGCGTTTGATTGGCTACAGCACTGCGTGTAGATAGCGGTGCAAGTCAGCGCTCCGATTAAACTACGAGAGGAGGAGTTTCTCTCGTATACATACGGCAAATGGCTAGTGTCCTCTAGTATCAACAAAAAAGAAACACGTTACAGGTGGCCAGTCTTGTCAATATCCTCGTGAATACTTTCTTTCTCACCTTTGTCCCTTTACCTACCTTTACCTGTTATGTAAATCATATTTGATTCTTAGAGGCTTTACAAATATAATGTAACCCTGCATAGTATCAAACATGCCTTTTTGTTCGAGAAAAATTAAATCTTTATTTCTTTCATTTTTCAGGTTTTGAGTGAAAAGGGAGAACTAAAAGGGTGGATTGATGCAAGTGAAACAGGAACCGGAAATTGGATGAAATATATACGGAGTTGCACACGCTTGGAAAACCAGAATCTGATGGCCGTTCAGATTGAGGAAGATGTAAGTTCAAAATCTTTGAATGAATATATTATTTAGCTTAGCATATGATTTTACTTTAATTTCAAATTGCAAAACTGTGTAAAATATGGCACGATTGCTTTATAATGCGTTTTTTAAGTGGTAAAAGTTCTATTGAACATTATCATAAAAGAAAATGGACATTTGTGTACAAGTTTTGCATACTTTGGAGATGAATGACATTTTGTTGTCATAGTGAAACATCTGTAAATTGATGTTAAATTCCAATAATTTGGACAACGAAAGTGTTTCTTAAATTTCCCGCGGTTGCTCGTTGTATTTGGATAACACGCCAGACCATGTGTTTCACATAATTTAACAACATTAAGGAAAAAGCTATGTTAAGAATGAGGCGAGAGTATTAACAACACAGTAAATTAGTGAGAGAGAAGCTTCTAAGACGGTGTGTCTCTTTTTCTTGAAATTAAACAACATCCCGCGGAGCTGAGAAGATGGCACCAAAAGATAAGGCGGATTTATTGCATCCGTCTTTGGTTTCTTTTTTATGTTTTCTACGAGTGGTGCTTAATGTGAATTCTTGAAGGACCCTAAAATGAGATTTCTTTTTGTGTGTGCTGCACTTTCTGATTTCCTTGATTATGACATATTTAGATGATGTTATAATTCTAAAATGAGATTTCTTTTTGTGTGTGCTGCGCTTTCTGATTTCCTTGATTATGACATATTTAGATGATGTTATAATTCATTTTTGTGTCATACTCTGGATAAAACAAAAACCAGCTTAACGAATTAATAATTCTATTCTTGTCTTGAAATAATTATGAATTTTACGTGCCATCCTTACACGTTTTGTTCGGACACACGTCTCGTGTCATAATGATACAGAAACTATATTGATTATGCATAAGAAAATTACAATGGTCGTGCGTTTTATCGTGAAAATAATTGATTATCATCCATACTGCCGGAACACATAGATAAAACAAGTAGAGTGATAATTTCAGTTTCTTCTTACTTATGACAAAATTAGCTCCGATTTTCCCCCTATCCTTTCTCTTGTTGGTGTTTTCAGTTTCTATGGTTATATGGTGGAACAATTTCAAATTTATTTAAGAAATTAGTTTCCTGAACGTTCAAAATTTAATAACATGTTGACAAACTATTTTTAGGATCAATATGAAGAAAATACATTAATATTATGACCTTTTTATGCTGAACAAGAAAAGGGAAATTTACGGTGATTTCAATAATTTAAAAAAAATGTATTATCTTTCCCTTGTCCGACAATGAAGAGATTGGATGTTGTGTCAAAATAAATTTTCATTTATAATCAATCTTATCCTTTTCGTTTAATCAAATTTGACATGAAGTGAAATAACATCAAGGCGCAGTGTCATACAAGCACATCAATTTATGCGAAGGGATTTGGTCTTTAATCCACGATTAAAACCGTTTCTCTAGTTTAAGCATTCAAACTGATAACTAATTAGACATTAATTATGTGTTTTAAGCTCGGCAGGAGGGGGAGAGATTCCGTGTTCACTCACCGTAGTCCGTTAGCGGCTTGTCAGGTCAATTTTTGTTTTATTGGCTTGGGGAGGGAACTTTGACTAATCATTTCAAGGCGTGTCACTTTTACACCTGAAAGTGTTTAGGGTGATGATCTTGGGGTCTTCCGACACTTGTTGTGGCATTGAGGCGATCATATTTCATTATATATTGGACAAAAGTCATCTCTCGAAATTAACAATGGCTAATTTTATCAGGTAAGATGTTTAAAAGATGTTGAGAAATAATGTAAACATAAATCATTTTGTCTTAGCTTGGAAATTGTAATATAGGTCTGCCCAATATGAAGTCGTATTCTATATCATACAAGAATTTAAATGAAAACTCAATTAAAAAAAAAACCCAACCCACTAGAATCTAAAACTTCTATATATGCTCACATGAAAAAAAAAAAAGAAGATTTATTTATAGATAATAAATTGTGTAACTTATAGAAAATAATTAACGAGCTAGATGTTTTCTTGTTTTGATATTATATCAAAGTATAGCATTATCTTTTATTATCTTCGCCGACAAAGCGTGTCGATGCTGCATGGAAAACTACAGCTTATGATATAATTGGGGACCCTCTTGTACTAGCAACTTACAAAGTAGCTGTTTATTTTTCGGAACAAGTGTTTTTCTTGAGTGCCATAATTACATCCAAGTTCTGCTAGGGCAGGATTATTTAAAAATTGTATCTTTCTCAACATTTTTTATTTCTCTCCAGCTTCCGCCCTACCGCACTTCCAACTTATTTTAGTTTCCAAATTGAAAAAAAAAAAAAGAATCGAGAAAAAGAAAGTTGGATTTAAATATAAATACTATTTGTATAAAACTGATCTTTATAACAAATTAAATAGTCACAGAAGCTTGTTTGTAGTCAGTCTAATCTTGATACACGTCTTTAAAAAGAAAATCCATCTATCACAAAACGGAGCTTTTTCATTGGCTGATGCCGCCTGTCAATTACGCCACCTGAGATGGGCACGCACAACCTTAAGTATTGTGTAAAATGACAGGTGAAATAGGAATCAGCGGCCAAGTCATGTAAAAATCCAAACAAACAAAAGTACAGACACTTTCCCCCGTGTGCCTCCAGTGAATTAAAGGACCTCCGTTAATTTCAGATCTACTATAAATCAATGAGAGATATTTTGCCCGGCGAGGAGATGCTTCTGTACCCGTCGGACCCCATATGTCGACTGGACACTCCAGATTTCTCCAAACTGGACGAACAAGGTCAGTCATCAATTATTTTAAAATTTAAAGATTTAAAGAATTAAGTAATTTTTTTTGTAGAAAGTTTTCAACTGATAGTTTGTTGTTGTAACAGTTTCCTCCTATTTACTTAGTTTGAATCAAACAAAATAGTACTTGTAAATGTTTTATATATTGATTTGAATTATTAAAAAAAAAACATATTTGTATTCAGTCCCCGGTATCTTTGATGTATAATTACACATCAGCTTAGCGCGCCAAGTGTCGTGATCAGTCCTTTGAAAACTCACCCACCAGGACAAAAATAAACAATTTAAAACTTTTACTTACTATACGCATGGCATATCATTCAAAATTTGTCTTTAATTAAATTGCCAATAAAGCCATTCTTTTTACCCTTTATAGTTTCCAACATTAAAAGATTCTTAATGATCTTGTCTCAATGATAGCACCACATATTTCCACATTATTCAAAACCGAGAACTAAATGATAAAAAGCGAGTTTATTCTCGACCAACAATTAAAAGTTCAATGCGTTTTTGTCGGGACTGGTCTGCTTTGCTGAGCTCGGGTGCGATACGGACACCGGATTATACTGTCCTCGCTGAATACCGCTATAGAAAATGGTTTATCCTGGTTATAAACCGATTAGTAAGTTATCTTGTCTCTGCTATTATCTATTCAGAAGAACTCATCATTTTCTTAACATATATTCGATTTCATTCCATATTTTGTAAAAGAAAAAAAACTTTTGAAATATAATTATTCACCTTGATGTTTGCATTGTAATGGGCATGTATCCCCCACAACCTGCGCTCGTTGGTTTACCGGGTGCGTCCTTAAGTCTCCTTAAGCTCCAGGAAGATTTTGTTTTTTAGCTCTTGTCAATATGCTCTGTCTTGTATCAACTCGGACAATTTTCAGACTATGTACAGATGATATTTTGAAATTCTTTGCATTACTTAATTGAGTCGTCAATTAAATCATAAATCAATCTAAAGGAAATGCTTTTAAAAGATCCTCATATTAACCAACGCTTGACATTGAGCGCGGGTTCTAGAGTAGATTTTTTATTGGAGTAATTGAAGATGAATCTCTTGATGTGCATTTTCGGGTAATAAGTTGTAACATTGTTTGCACTCTTGCTTTCGCGCACTATTTACAGGGTAGACCAATTCTAATATATGCAAATTGCCTCGGCTCCATTATGCAGGCCTAGGAAGTATAATTGATTTCCACTTACTTTCAATTTCCCATGAAATTATAACAGAATAACATTTGCGGTTCACCAGAAGACAAAATGAAGGTCAAGGCATAAAGAAAATGAAATTGTACCGGTGTTCTCAGACCACAGTATCGAATTGTGAATTGGACAGAGTAGAGATAGAATGTAGCCTATTTCAGCAGATACATTGAAGAAAAATTCATAAGGTGTAATTAAACTAACGCCAGATGAAATGAAAATCACTTCACGTATTTCACCTTTTATGACATAATCCAGATACAACAAAAGATATATTTAATATCCAATTTCATTTTCTTTTTGACGATTTCAATCTGACATTTTCTTTTCGTTGTGATTAGGACCATTTGTGAGGGTCTGTAAGTGTCTTGTTTTTTTTAGTACGTGCTTTGTTGGTGAACAATGCGGGTATTTGTTGGAGATAATTACTATCCTTGTGTTTCTTTTCGGTCAAGTTGACTTTTTATAACTCAAAGACAAGATCAGCTGTCACCTAGACAATGCCTCAGCCTCTGTGATTTATGAATTATGGTAATACGAAAACGGTAGCTTGAATTCATCTAAATATTGTTTACCCTCGGACAAAAAGAGAACTGGACGTTCAGACCGAGGGTCAGTCTTGGTCACCCATTTCGGCCAAATATCATTTACAGACAAATACAAAAGAATTATTCAAAAATTCTTCCTGGACATTGGTCACCCAGGCCACTCTCTCATGCGTTTTGACCAAATAGAAAATGGAGATCTTTTTCAAGAGGGTTCACAAAAAGATATTGCGATGACCTGGCTTCGGCGGCTGTCTAAGGTCATGAGAAGGGTCGATTTCCGAGAGGTTCCGACTGACGTTTGACCAGTGGCCGACACGATATTCCTTTAGATTATTATTTGTAAATGAGATAGAAAAAAAATTAATCCCGAAATGTTAAACTCTAATATAATAAAAAATCGCACAAAATTTGTTACTTCAGTTCTTCCGTGTAGGCAGACCAAACAAGAAAGAGTTTTATCAACCCACATGTGTGTATACAAGTGATATTAATGTGTCTTTGATACTGCATTTTCAGGTAATACAAATTATCCTTGCGAATGCGGTGAAGTTTTCAGGTCCAAAATCGCCTTAGCACGCCACCAGACTTACGCATGTACCCACAGTAGCAACTTGCGGAACACCCACCAGAAAATGTCCATCGACAAACATTCAGACGAGGAGAACAGAGATTCGAAAAGGTTTGTGATTGCAAAATTTTATAGGCACTATTTTCAATTATGGGGTGAAAGTCACGTGGCTTGTAGAATCCTGAGTCTTGAATTTTCAAAGAAATGTAAAGTGCAGCAAAATGCCAGTGTCCTGTTTGTATAAATCTATCTGGGCGGGGTTTGTATTGAAGTATGCAAGGTATCAGTGCCCAGGCATAAATCACGGGGCGGAAATGTTTGAAGATTGCACCCTTTGTTATCCCTATGTCTGCTAAAACACAAATTGAAGTGTCCTCAAATACGCTGTTAAATAAAAGATATCAATTCGTGAATTTTCTCACGAACAGCTTTGCGACTTCAGGCTAATTGATAGGAACTTAAAAGACAAAAAAGTTCCCTGATAACACCATCTGACAGTTTTGTGGAAACTTAAAGTTTTAAAAGAAGGAAATTAGTGGACGAAAATTCAGATTTATATGAACGTCAATTTGTCATGTTGTATCATAAGTCAGATCAGCACAATCTCCAATATTTAAACTAGAGAAAAAACATTGTGCATGTATGACGAGATAATTTTCATGTCTGTAAAGTTAAATAAAGTTACAACTATTCAAAGGAGAATTGAACGAGTTTGTAAATGACATGTCGTTCCTGCTTTCTAAATATTCGGCACCAAACGTTAAATAATCTTATCAAGTTATCGAAGTTATGTGGTGATAAGCGCGTTATGTGAATTGAAAAAAAATCAAAGATGCCTTCGATAAAATCCATCAACAATACAAAACGGTAGTTTATTAGAAATTGGACACGAATACACGAACTGAATGTAACCTTCCAGTCAAATCATAGAAAATACAAATAAATGACAGACCTTCAGCAAGAAAGCATCCGCAGTTAAAATTTAAAATCTTTATATCCAAAGCCTGTAGGTTAACCAATTGCCTTGTCCATCACTGATATCACGTGACGCATCTTTTTTGTTCGAAGAGTCCAGAATGTACAATTTGTTTTTCAACATCACCATGTCTAAACATGATAATCATAATTATGAAATTGGAAATTAAAAAGCTCATTGTTTATTGTCGAACATCATCGATTCGGAAAGATCCGCGTGACTCGATGACCGACTAATCCTCTCGCCATAAGTACTTGGGGGAGAGGATCACTCCGGTGCGAGCCTGTAAAGGCTGTCCCCGGTGACCTATCGGAGCTGACTCCTCGGAATGTATGAGGTGGTCCCTTCAGGTGTATAGTTTCAGCTATTGGTTAACGTTTACTTACGAGTTTCCTTTAATCACCTGTCATGTGTTCACGCAGGAATTCTCTACGTCCACGACTTGTCTTCCCTGTACACAGATTGAAGACATGAATAGGTCCATTGTAAAAAGATTCCAGAAAGACAGAAAAATAAACAGAAACACAAACACAGGGGCGAGGGTCAGGTTACAGTCGCTTAGCTGTTCTATCGGCTACAAGAGTTTACATGATCTCCCTAAAACATTGCCTGACACAACCTCATTTAGCCGCCTGTTGACACCTCGGATGGAAGGATGCTACATTATAAGCTCCGTTCATCCGTGTCCGTCCTAATGGGTGCTAAGCGGTTTCTTTACCTTCCAATTACTTGTGTCAGAATTAAAAGCATCCCTTCAATGCAGTACAAGTGTTCATGATGCATATCACTGATCTTCAAACAAACAAACTTAGCGATGCCCACATAGTACCGGTATCGAACTTTGTCAACCATGACTCTGATTTTCTACGTGTACGGGTTAACCATTTTAATTAATAAAAAGTACATCGCATTTTTCTTTATAAGTCACAAGATCATAAAACATACTATCTGTCAAATGTTTATGTATAGAATGATTATGGTATTGCTGAATGCTTCCTACTTTTGTTACAGTACGGTGAATGGCGACTCTGACCTTTCCTCTGAGGCGCCAGAACCCGGGGACATAGGAGAGTTCAAATGTGACCAGTGTCCTCGGTCATTCCAATGGAAATCTAACCTTATTCGTCATCAGGTATTGTTCTCTGCTTCATCCTTCTTATCTTTTTCACAAATTCATTGATCTGATGTTTAGATCTTAATATACGTATCCACATAAATGTTTTTGGGAACGTTACCCCTAATTATTGAGAAAAAAATATTGGATGGTTGAAATTTCATTTTTATTAGATTGTTGTATTTTCATTTGTATTGGATTGTTATAATTTCATGTTCATTAGATGACTGTAATTTCATGTTTATTATGTGATTGTAATTTCATGTTTGTGTATTTTATAGATTACCCACGACTCACTGAAGAAGTTCAGCTGCGAGAACTGTGACAAAATTTTCACCGATCCAAGCAACTTGCAGCGCCATATAAGATCTCAGCATGTCGGCGCTAGAAGTCATGCTTGTGGAGAGTGCGGAAAGACCTTCGCGACATCTAGCGGACTAAAACAGCACCAGCATATCCACAGCAGTGTTAAGCCTTTCCAATGTGAAGTCTGTCTCAAGGCGTACACCCAATTCTCCAACCTTTGTCGCCATAAGAGAATGCACGCCGACTGCCGCCAACAGATTAAATGTAAAGATTGTGGACAAGCCTTTTCTACTGTTACCTCTCTGAGCAAACACAAGCGATTCTGTGAAGGCGCACTACGAAATGGCATTCACCTTGGATTTCCTTCCGACAAGATCAGCCAACTGAGCTTGCCAAGCGCAGCATCCCCATCTCCTTTGAACCCTGCTCTGTACATGGGGATGTATCGTCCTCCATATCCATTCTACCCTCCACTTGGGGCCTCTTTTCCGGTATTCCCAGGCAGCAATCCTTTTACTGGCTTGAGCTCTCCAATGTCACCTTCCAATCCGACGAAAATGTCTCTACAGCCGACCTCTCCCTTAGGAAAAGCTGTCGTTCCCCCACATCTTTCATCACGTGACCACTTGTTTGATCGCCATGCAGAGGGATCAGGTCGTCATTCCGTCAACTCCAACTCCAACGATTCACCTTTAAGCTCCGGCAGTGAATCGGATCACAGTTCAGCTTCAGATGCAGAGAGCGAAAGCAGCTCCTCCAAACGTCCGAGAACCAAATCACCATCAAGAGGATCCTCTCATCAGCCGTGGTTACCATTCAGTCATCAGAGACCCATCAAAACCGAGCGACTCTCACCCCAAATCAGGGATCAACTTTCACCGAGTAACGAAAAAGAGGAGAAAAATGAAGATATTCCATTTGATCTATCCAAGACGACAAAATCACGCTCTCCATCCCCTGCACACTCCAGTTCTACTGCTTCACCGAGACCATTAGGAGAACAACCTCTAGACTTAACTCGCAAAGTTCCAAAGGAAACAACTCCTCCAGAAAATACCAGAAAAACTCATATATTTGGAATGCCATGCTCCACACCTGATTCCAAACTCCATTATGCCTATCCACAATTTGGTACTCCAAATCTTATTATGGATCATCTTCGCTTAGGAAAGGAAAAATTCCAACAATCGCTCCACGAAGCCTCCAAATTTATGCAATTCTCTCGTTTTCCTATGAACAACTCTTCTTATGTAGCTGCTGCTATGGGACAATTTGGGACCATAAAACGTGAAAGGGAAGAAAAAAGTTTGACATCAATGATGGATAAACTACCGGACACTTTTCCGTATTCTCCCTCTGGCAACAAAATAAAAGAAAGATATGGATGCAAGTTTTGTGGAAAAGTATTCCCACGATCTGCCAACTTGACCCGTCACCTTAGAACTCACACAGGAGAACAACCCTATAAATGTAAATACTGCGAACGGTCATTTAGTATTTCCTCTAACCTACAAAGACATGTCAGAAACATTCACAACAAAGAAAAACCATTCCGATGTACACTCTGTGATAGATGCTTTGGACAACAGACCAACCTGGATCGCCACTTGAAGAAGCATGAAACTGAGGGACCAAATGTCAGAGACTCTCCGATTGCCGAACCCGATCTAGAATCCAAGGACGAATCTTACTTCGCTGAAATCAGAAACTTCATTGGCAAGGCAACGGATCGCGAACTCAGCATCCCCGTCATCAACGACAACCCTCTTCCGAGTAATCATCAAAACGCTGATAATCTTCCACAAGATAATAAAATAGACAATGTTGACGATGATGCTGAAGATGAGGAGGACGAAGATGATATCATGGAGGATGAAGATATAGAGAGTGATAGGATGGATGGCAGCTCCCGTGGCAGCTCTCCAATCAAATAAACCCACAGTGCTATCAACCTCATCCTGTTGTACATGTACGTACTCTGTAAATTGTTTTTTTAAAATTCGTAATCAATACCAAATTCGTAATCAATACCAAACTGCCTAACATTCCACACAATATATTTTGGTCGGTTTGTATATTCTGTCTTTCTTTTCAGATTACATTTGCCAGACAAAGGGACCAATTTACCATAGCTTTGTGACCTTCATTTCATCACTTTTTTGACAATTGATTTATTTAAATCGTCACGTGTGCCGAAAGTTACAGGGGACCAATTACATTACGAGTGTTCGAACATGAAACTCAACGTGTCTGCTTCCGGACCTTTCTGAAAAGACTGTATGAGAAAAGACTTTTTAAAAGCGTGGCTTGTATGCAGATTATGTTTTGTGTGTCACGCGTGTTTGTGTGCTTTACAGTGTAGCCATATTAAATTATTTATTTATTTTTCATGTGTGTCCATTTACTTTACAAGAATAAACAAAACTTATACTTCATTGAAGATGCATTTTTTCTTGCGTTTTGCAATGTGGGTCACATAAAATGTACTTGCAGCACGATGCAATTGTATCATATCATATCATTTCACTCGGAAAAAGAAAAACTATAATATAACAGATACTGGTTCTTTAGATGCAAGGTGAAGATAACGAGCAGTGATCAATCTCATAACTCCTATAAGCAATACAGAATAGGTAGTTGGGCAAACACGGACCCCTGGACACACCAGAGGTGGGATCAGGTGCCTAGGAGGAGTAAGCATTCCCTGTTGACCGGTCACACCCGCCGTGAACCCTATATCTTGATCAGGTAAACGGAGTTATCCACAGTCAAAATCAGTGTGCCAAGAACGGCTTAACAATCGGTATGAAACACGTCAGACAGCATTTGACCCAATGCGAGGTTGTATTGACGAACTAGATCGTCATAACGACCATAGAATTTGCGAAATGCTGACTTCAATCGAGAATGTTGAAACCCCTGTACCATCAACTTGTTTGTCAGTAGCTTACCTCGATTTAAAAACTGACTATACGCAGAACAAGCTCTTGCATATCGAATCAGTTGAGATATATAAACACCATATGCAGAGATATTAGATATACGTAGAACAGATTCTGGTTCTTTAGATATAAGAGATGTATTATAAAACAGATTCTGGTCCTATAGCATCGTCGCAAACCACGGTTTTGAGTCCACACACGCTCCCTCAAGATGATGGAGAGAATCGATTAGAAGCACCTCTGGGTAACCGACAATGGTCCTATATATGAAAGGTGAAGATAACGAACAGTGATCAATCTCACAAATCCCATAAGCAATACAAAATAGAGAGTTAGGCAAACACGGACCACTGGACAGACCAGAGGTGGGATTAGCTGACTAGGAGGAGTAAGCGTTCCCTGTCGACCGGTCACACCGCCATGAGCTCCATATCTTGATCAGGTAAACGGAGCTATCCGTAGTCAAAATCAGTGTGCCTCGAACAGCCTAACAATCGGTATGAAACACATCAGACAGCATTTGACCCAATGACAGGTTGTATTGGCAAACTAGATCGTTATAACGGCCATAGACTTTGCAAAATGCTGAATTTAAACGAGACTGTTGAAACCCCTGTACCATCAACTTGATTGTCAATATCTTGCCTCGATTTAAAAACTGACCATACATATAAAAGCTCTTGCGTATCGAATAAGTTGAGATATATAAACGCCATATACAGGTGATAATGGAATATTGTTACATAGATATGGGAAGTTGACGATGGAGAAGCTGAAATCATCCCGTTTGTCATAAAGTTAGTTTGCCGTTAATACATTCAATAAAATATCTAAGTGTGAAGCAGAAGTAGACGATTCTCTGATGTCTTTTATTTCGAGTTCGCAGGGATATATCGAATCGACATATGAATGAAAGTTATCATTGTTGATATATCTAAATGTCGAATTGAAGGCCTCAGCAAGAGTTTTTGAATAACTTCTGCTTCATATGAATATAAAATTAGGCCAGCTAACAAAGGAGCACAATTCATGCCCATGGGAATTCCGACAGACTGTTGGAAGACCTGATCACCAAAGACCACGAAAATATTGTCAATGAAGAACTGTAGCAAATTTTTTTTTTAATTTCAACTTCTGAATACTCGTGCGTGGAATCAGAGTGGTGTTTAACAAAGTAATTGTTTGGATGACTGATCACTGGATAGGAATATTTGCGTTTTCCATATTTTTTTAAGAAGCAACTGTCTATGATGTCAAAAAGTCTAGTCTTTAATTCATCGTGAGGAATGGTCGTGTAAAGTGTTGAAAAGTCATAGGTTTTGATGTTGCTGATCTGAGAAAAGTTTTGCGATTTAAGTTTACTAAAAGTTCTTTAAACAATTTAAAATCCACATTTGATCTATTAGATATTAGATATACGTGGAATAGATATTGGTCCTTTGTATAATATGTATACGGTGTGACTGTTGGACCGAGCAATGCATGAAATGGCCATTGGAGTGTCCCAAGTGATAATCATAATTCCGTTAAAAGCGATAAATTATAATTCAGTTGAAAATATATATTACTTATGAAATTTTCCTTGCGCTAAACTTTCAATAACATCTAAGTATTAAAGGGGGATATATGAGCATAACAGTTCTACAGGATCCATCTATTCATTTTACTCCAGCCGACGTAAACCGTGCATTGTGGCGTCACATTTAGCCTAAACTTTTTTCTCTTTCATATCTAACAATTAAACATCAACAATATATCCCGTGTGCAATTTAAAAGACAATTAAAACAAAACAAAATTAACCAATAAATTCAAAGTGGTAAAAAAGTAAGCATAAATATATCTTATATCTTTATTTAAAGAAACTCATAAACTCGTTCATCTATTTAGTCGTATTACGGTTTTTTTATTTGATGTTTGGCTAAAAACTGTAAGAATAATAATCATACCATTTATTTTTCATAAAATGGGTGTTTGAATTACAAATTGCACGCCATTCTTATATTTTTGGCATTCAAAATTAAAACACGAATAACTGTAGAAGTAACTAATGAACAAAACAAAATTGCGGCGCCCAAATGGATCACAAAATTTTCAGTGAACGTATGTAGAAATTATCTCTATTCATTTACTGGTTTTTTCGTGTGTTTTTATCCGTTTTACATACCTGTTACCTTTAGAGCCTTGCATCGCAGAGGGGCCTTCGGCCCGCAAGCTTTGCTCGGTATTAGATATACAAAACACAGATTTTGGTCCTAAGATATTAAATATACATAGAAGAGATACTAGTCCTTTAGATATTAGATATACATAGAACAGATACTGGTCCTTTAGATATTAGATATACATAGAACAGACACTGGTCTTTTAGATATTAAATATACATAGAACAGATACTGGTCCTTTAGATATTAGATATACATAGAACAAACACTGGTCCTTTAGATATTACATATACATAGAACAGACACTGGTCTTTTAGATATTAAATATACATAGAACAGATACTGGTCCTTTAGATATTAGATATACATAGAACAGACACGGGTCCTTTAGATATTACATATACATAGAACAGATACTGGTCCTTTAGATATTAGATATACATAGAAGAGACACGGGTCCTTTTTGGCACGCTGTTTTTGGCTATATTTAGCTCTAAAACTTCATAGTTATTTCGGATTTCAAACATTTCGGTTGAGCATCACTGAAGAGACATTATTAGTCGAAATGCACATCTGGTGCATCAAAATGGGTACCGTATAAGTATTACATATTAGATATACATAGAACAGATACTGGTCCTTTAGATATTAGATATATATACAACATATACCGGTCATTTAGATATTAGATATACATAGAACAGACACGGGTTCTTTAGATATTAGATATACATAGAACAAACGCTGGTCCTTTAGATATTAGATATACAGAGAACAGATACTGGTCCTTTAGATATTAGATATACAGAGATAAGATACCGGTCCTTTAGATATTAGATATACATAAAACAGACACTGGTCCTTTAGATATTAGATATACATACAACAGACCTAGTCCTTTAGATATTAGATATACATAGAACAGATACGGGTCCTTTAGATATTAAATATACATAGAACAGACACTGGTCCTTTAGATATTAGATATACATAGAACAGACACGGGTCCTTTAGATATTAGATATACATACAACAGACACTGGTCCTTTAGATATTAGATATACATAGAACAGACACTGGTCCTTTAGATATTAGATATACATACAACAGACACTGGTCCTTTAGATATTAGATATACATAGAACAGACACTGGTCCTTTAGATATTAAATATACATAGAACAGACACTAGTCCTTTGGATATTAGATATACATAGAACAGACACTGGTCCTTTAGATATTAGATATATATAGAACAGACACTAGTCCTTTAGATATTAGATATACATAGAACAGACACTGGTCCTTTAGATATTAAATATACATAGAACAGACACTAGTCCTTTAGATATTAGATATACATAGAACAGACACTGGTCCTTTAGATATTAAATATACATAGAACAGATAGTGGTCCTTTAGATATTAGATATACATAGAACAGACACTGGTCCTTTAGATATTAAATATACATAGAACAGACACTGGTCCTTTAGATATTAGATATACATAGAACAGACACTGGTCCTATAGATATTAAATATACATACAACAGACACGGGTCCTTTAGATATTAAATATACATGCAATAGACACGGGTCCTTTAGATATTAAATATACATAGAACAGATACCGGTCCTTTAGATATTATATATACATAGAACAGACAGTGGTCATTTAGATATTAGATATACATAGAATAAACACTGGTCCTTTAGATATTAGATATATATAGAACAGACACTAGTCCTTTAGATATTAGATATACATAGAACAGACACTGGTCCTTTAGATATTACATATACATAGAACAGACACTGGTCCTTTAGATATTAGATATAAATAGAACAGACATGGGTCCTTTAGATATTAGATATACATAGAACAGACACGGGTCCTTTAGATATTAGATATACATAGAACAGACACGGGTCCTTTAGATATTAGATATACATAGAACAGACACGGGTCCTTTAGATATTAGATATACATAGAACAGACACTGGTCCTTTAGATATTAAATATACATAGAACAGATAGTGGTCCTTTAGATATTAGATATACATAGAACAGACACGGGTCCTTTAGATATTAGATATACATAGAACAGACACGGGTCCTTTAGATATTAGATATACATAGAACAGACACGGGTCCTTTAGATATTAGATATACATAGAACAGACACGGGTCCTTTAGATATTACATATACATACAACAGATAGTGGTCCTTTAGATATTAGATATACATACAACAGACACGGGTCCTTTAGATATTAGATATACATACAACAGATAGTGGTCCTTTAGATATTAAATATACATAGAACAGACACTAGTCCTTTGGATATTAGATATACATAGAACAGACACTGGTCCTTTAGATATTAGATATATATAGAACAGACACTAGTCCTTTAGATATTAGATATACATAGAACAGACACTGGTCCTTTAGATATTAAATATACATAGAACAGACACTAGTCCTTTAGATATTAGATATACATAGAACAGACACTGGTCCTTTAGATATTAAATATACATAGAACAGATAGTGGTCCTTTAGATATTAGATATACATAGAACAGACACTGGTCCTTTAGATATTAAATATACATAGAACAGACACTGGTCCTTTAGATATTAGATATACATAGAACAGACACTGGTCCTATAGATATTAAATATACATACAACAGACACGGGTCCTTTAGATATTAAATATACATGCAATAGACACGGGTCCTTTAGATATTAGATATACATAGAACAGACACTGGTCCTTTAGATATTAAATATACATAGAACAGATACCGGTCCTTTAGATATTATATATACATAGAACAGACAGTGGTCATTTAGATATTAGATATACATAGAATAAACACTGGTCCTTTAGATATTAGATATATATAGAACAGACACTAGTCCTTTAGATATTAGATATACATAGAACAGACACTGGTCCTTTAGATATTACATATACATAGAACAGACACTGGTCCTTTAGATATTAGATATACATAGAACAGACATGGGTCCTTTAGATATTAGATATACATAGAACAGACACGGGTCCTTTAGATATTAGATATACATAGAACAGACACGGGTCCTTTAGATATTAGATATACATAGAACAGACACGGGTCCTTTAGATATTAGATATACATAGAACAGACACTGGTCCTTTAGATATTAAATATACATAGAACAGATAGTGGTCCTTTAGATATTAGATATACATAGAACAGACACGGGTCCTTTAGATATTAGATATACATAGAACAGACACGGGTCCTTTAGATATTAGATATACATAGAACAGACACGGGTCCTTTAGATATTACATATACATACAACAGATAGTGGTCCTTTAGATATTAGATATACATACAACAGACACGGGTCCTTTAGATATTAGATATACATACAACAGATAGTGGTCCTTTAGATATTAGATATACATACAACAGATAGTGGTCCTTTAGATATTAGATATACATAGAACAGACACGGGTCCTTTAGATATTACATATACATAGAACAGATACTGGTCCTTTAGATATTAGATATACATAGAAGAGACACGGGTCCTTTTTGGCACGCTGTTTTTGGCTATATTTAGCTCTAAAACTTCATAGTTATTTCGGATTTCAAACATTTCGGTTGAGCATCACTGAAGAGACATTATTTGTCGTAATGCGCATCTGGTGCATCAAAATTGGTACCGTATAAGTTTTACATTATCACCCTTGTCGAGGCCTCTGCTGGTGGACTGTTAGTCCCCGAGGGTCTCTACAGCCCAGTAGCTAATTACTTTGTTACTAACTTGAAAATAGGGATGTATATTTAATTGCTGTTATAAAATTTAGAAATTCATTTCAAAATTAAGGATTATCTCCCTCATGCATAGCTCTTATCCTTGGACCAATTTGGCTCCACTTTTTTGGCACGCTGTTTTTGGCTATATTTAGCTCTAAAACTTCATAGTTATTTCGGATTTCAAACATTTCGGTTGAGCATCACTGAAGAGACATTATTAGTCGAAATGCACATCTGGTGCATCAAAATGGGTACCGTATAAGTATTACATATTAGATATACATAGAACAGATACTGGTCCTTTAGATATTAGATATATATACAACATATACCGGTCATTTAGATATTAGATATACATAGAACAGACACGGGTTCTTTAGATATTAGATATACATAGAACAAACGCTGGTCCTTTAGATATTAGATATACAGAGAACAGATACTGGTCCTTTAGATATTAGATATACAGAGATAAGATACCGGTCCTTTAGATATTAGATATACATAAAACAGACACTGGTCCTTTAGATATTAGATATACATACAACAGACCTAGTCCTTTAGATATTAGATATACATAGAACAGATACGGGTCCTTTAGATATTAAATATACATAGAACAGACACTGGTCCTTTAGATATTAGATATACATAGAACAGACACGGGTCCTTTAGATATTAGATATACATACAACAGACACTGGTCCTTTAGATATTAGATATACATAGAACAGACACTGGTCCTTTAGATATTAGATATACATACAACAGACACTGGTCCTTTAGATATTAGATATACATAGAACAGACACTGGTCCTTTAGATATTAAATATACATAGAACAGACACTAGTCCTTTGGATATTAGATATACATAGAACAGACACTGGTCCTTTAGATATTAGATATATATAGAACAGACACTAGTCCTTTAGATATTAGATATACATAGAACAGACACTGGTCCTTTAGATATTAAATATACATAGAACAGACACTAGTCCTTTAGATATTAGATATACATAGAACAGACACTGGTCCTTTAGATATTAAATATACATAGAACAGATAGTGGTCCTTTAGATATTAGATATACATAGAACAGACACTGGTCCTTTAGATATTAAATATACATAGAACAGACACTGGTCCTTTAGATATTAGATATACATAGAACAGACACTGGTCCTATAGATATTAAATATACATACAACAGACACGGGTCCTTTAGATATTAAATATACATGCAATAGACACGGGTCCTTTAGATATTAAATATACATAGAACAGACACTAGTCCTTTAGATATTAGATATACATAGAACAGACACTGGTCCTTTAGATATTAAATATACATAGAACAGATAGTGGTCCTTTAGATATTAGATATACATAGAACAGACACTGGTCCTTTAGATATTAAATATACATAGAACAGACACTGGTCCTTTAGATATTAGATATACATAGAACAGACATTGGTCCTATAGATATTAAATATACATACAACAGACACGGGTCCTTTAGATATTAAATATACATGCAATAGACACGGGTCCTTTAGATATTAGATATACATAGAACAGACACTGGTCCTTTAGATATTAAATATACATACAACAGACACGGGTCCTTTAGATATTAAATATACATGCAATAGACACGGGTCCTTTAGATATTAGATATACATAGAACAGATACTGGTCCTTTAGATATTAGATATACATAGAACAGATACCGGTCCTTTAGATATTATATATACATAGAACAGACAGTGGTCATTTAGATATTAGATATACATAGAATAAACACTGGTCCTTTAGATATTAGATATATATAGAGCAGACACTAGTCCTTTAGATATTAGATATACATAGAACAGACACTGGTCCTTTAGATATTACATATACATAGAACAGACACTGGTCCTTTAGATATTAGATATACATAGAACAGACATGGGTCCTTTAGATATTAGATATACATAGAACAGACACGGGTCCTTTAGATATTAGATATACATAGAACAGACACGGGTCCTTTAGATATTAGATATACATAGAACAGACACGGGTCCTTTAGATATTAGATATACATAGAACAGACACTGGTCCTTTAGATATTAAATATACATAGAACAGATAGTGGTCCTTTAGATATTAGATATACATAGAACAGACACGGGTCCTTTAGATATTAGATATACATAGAACAGACACGGGTCCTTTAGATATTAGATATACATGGAACAGACACGGGTCCTTTAGATATTACATATACATACAACAGATAGTGGTCCTTTAGATATTAGATATACATACAACAGACACGGGTCCTTTAGATATTAGATATACATACAACAGATAGTGGTCCTTTAGATATTAGATATACATACAACAGATAGTGGTCCTTTAGATATTAGATATACATACAACAGACACTGGTCCTTTAGATATTAGATATACATAGAACAGATACTGGTCCTTTAGATATTAGATATACATAGAACAGACACTAGTCCTTTAGATATTAGATATACATAGAACAGATACAAGTAGTTTAAATTTCAGAGATATATAGAACAGATTCTGGGCCTTTAGATATTATATATACATAGAACAAGCTAGTATAAATGATTTCCTCATCGATATAGAATCTATGTAGTCTTTAGAAATCATGTCTGTTGAAATTCCAGTGGGTACAAATTGTGCCTCCTGTATTAGTTGACCTGCTGATTTTTGTTTTGGGTTGCTTGTTTATTTGTTGTTGTTTTTTTGCATTCTTGTGAGCCGGAATTTATCCTACATGATCATGAGAAGAAGAAATATATTGCCTTTCCCATTAGATCTAACATCGACTACGTTTTATCTTTTAACGATATTCATTTTCATTTATATGTCGAATCGATATATCCCAGAGAACTTGAAATCAAGGACACTAAAGAATTTTCCACACTGGTTTCATATTATGTTTTACTGAAGATAGACGTTAACAACAAACTAACAACAAACGGGGCGACTTCTCCATCATCATCATTATCTTCCCATATTTATGTAGCAATGATCTTTTATCACCTCCACATGGTGTTTGTGTCTCCCACGTAATTCTATACGCGAGCACATGTTCTGCGTATGATCAAACCGAGACAGACTGCTGACAATTACGTTGATGTTAATGGGGTTTTAAAAGTCTCGTTTAAAGTCAGCATTTCGCAAATTCGATATTGGTTATCATGACCTAATTTGTAAATACAATTTTTCATTAAGTCGAATGCTGTCTGACTTGTCTGACGTGTTCCATACCATTTGTTATGCCGTTTTTTATAGACTAACTTTAACTACGGATTACCCCGTTTACCTAAACAAGATATAGGGCTCACGACTGGTCCATGTTTGCCCTTCTCTCAATTTTGTGTTCTTTATAGTATATATGAGATTGATCACGAACTTTTTCATTATAGATGTAAAGAATTTAGGATGGTTGTAGTTCGACTCTTAGCAAAATGGCATGGTGAATCTAGGCAACTTCATAATAGTTAATTGAGTAACACCATAATTCATAGGTGACCTCTACAATTCTACGATGTCTTTAGATGAAGTGAAGATTTATAATGAAAGGCGAAGGTAACGAACAGCGATCAATTTCATAACTCCTATAAGCAATACAAAATAGATAGTTGGGCAAACACGGACCCCTGGACACACCAGGGATGGGATCAGATGCCTAGAGGGAGTAACCGTCCCCTGTCGACCGGTCACACCCACCGTGAGCCCTATATCCTGATCAGGTAAACGGAGTTATCCGTAGTCAAAATCAGTATGCCAAGAACGGTCTAACAATCGGTATGAAACACGTCAGACAGCATTTGACCCAATGATAGGTTGTATTGACGAACTAGATCGTTATAACGACCATAGAATTTGCGAAATGCTGACTTCAATCGAGACTGTTGAAACCCCTGTACCATCAACTTGTTTGTCAGTAGCTTGCCTTTATGAATCTAAACAATATGAGGATCTCAGCATAACAAAAAGTCAAACAGTGAAATTAATAAGTAGGGTTGTTTTAATCTGGGTTTAAATATGATAAGGAAACGATATACAAGGAATCTAATCAATGTTAGGATTTTACTTCCATGGTTAACCTGTACAATTTTAGAGCAGTCTAATCTACACATTATTAATAGTTACCTAAATTATTTCATAACAGTTTCGAGGATATATTAATGGGGGGGGGGGGGGGGGGGTCTAGAAATGGGTTTTTTTTTTTGTTTTGTTTTTTTTTTACAAAAAATTACAATTCACTTAAAAACATTTATTGGCGAATATAAATCACAATAGAACTGTAATGATATATTCAGTGATAAACGTAAATACCATTTACATTTACTTAAATGATACATATATTATTGTTTTAATAGTTGTTGAACGGTTTTAAAGACATTGTTGGTGAACGCAAGCCATCGAACAATTTTGATGACACATTTTGTTCGCAAAAATAATCAACGACCTATTTTGTTGGCAAACCTAAACAATCTTAGAACAATTTCAATTACACGTTTTATCGGAACACCTAATAAATTTTACAATGGTAATATTGATATACATGTATTTTGTTGGAAAACCTTAAAAAAAAATTAGAATAGTTTTAATGACACATTTTGCAGGAAACCCTAAACAACCTTTGAAGAAATTTAATAATACATTTTCTCGGAAAAGCCAATCAATTTTAGAATACTTGTAACGGCACATTTTATATGGAAACCTAAATACAATTCTAGAAATGAATAGCGATTCAGTTTTTAGTTAATCTGAAACTTATTTAGGAATATTAAAGCTGTATAACAAGTATTTATACTATAAGGACTGTTTGGAATGAAACTAAGATGAGGAGATTTTGGTTATTCAACTTCAAAGACAAACCAGAAAAAAAAATTTGATTGTAAAAAAAAAAAAGCGTTAAAAGAATTGTCACTTCATCTAGCAGCAAATTTGTAATATTTTGATACAAAAATCAAGTTGACAGCCGCATCCTGCTCTAACAGCCTTCTAAAACAATGTATCATGATGAGTTAATAATTTGTATTTCATCACCTTGTATTGGGAGTAACATTCATTTTATTTACTCATACCCTAATTTGACACTTTAACTTCATTAACTGGGCATACTATAAAACACAGCCTGGCCCCATTGGCCTGGCCTGGCCTCAAAACTGGCCTGACCCCAATTTTGGCCTTAATTATGCTCCATCCCAAATTTTGGCCTGGCCTCAAAAGTTGGCCTGGCCTCAAATTAGGCCTCTAAATTTTTTTGGCCTCAACCCAAATTTTTTTTTAAATTCAAAATTTTGATTGATTTGATTGATTTATTATTGGTTTTAGTTTTTCAAAGTCATAGCACAAAAATGATATGTTTCTGTTGTTTTGTAAATGTGCACTTTGAAAATAACCAAAAAGATGGTGAACAAATAAGGCCACAAGATTAAAGAAATTGAGTGACAATGAAAATTGACGTTCCATACGTCTAGCCTTTTGACTGGTATTTTAACTTATAGCTTATTCCAGATTAGTATTTTTCGTGATGTACTCTTTGTGTGTAAAGCACACATAGTCCTTAGATTGATTCACCATAATGAGTCACATGCACGAGTTAACAAAGTTTGAAAAAATTATATACAAAACACACACACACACACACACAAACCGCATATAACAAATGAATAAATAATGAGTTTGACCAAAGATACATGTCTATCTCAAAATCCTTCTTAATACGTAAAAAAACCCAACAAAAACAACAAAATCCATCTTTATACGTAAAAAAAACCCCCACCATTTGGCTTATGAAGGTTATAATATTTAGTTTCATTGATATAAGCCAGGGTTTTCTTCTTGACATTTGCTGATTATGACATTAATAGCTCACCGGAGCAGATGAAAGTTCAGGTGAGCCGTTCAGATCGCCAGCAACCGTCTGTTTGTAGATTTATTACATTTTCAACATCATTCAAAAATCGTTTGGACAATTTTAATAAAAATGCAAGAAAGTATCTTTGGGCGAGGGGGATTCAAAATTAATAGATCCGTATACATGTAGAGGGGTGATGGAACCAAATGTTACAATATAACAGCATATAACAAGTGTCCCTCACTCAAATTCACTCAAGCATGTAATCTTTAGTGACATTTTGACATTTTTAAATACAATTCTTTTCTCGTGTAAAATTCACCTCCATTTTAAAAGTTAAGATCTGTTTTATGTGAAATCCATGTAAAACAATTACTAGCTCATTTGGTTAAACCAGTGACGGATCCGGAAAGTTCAAAACGGGGGGGGGGGGGGGGGGGGGGGGGGGGGGGGGGGGGGGAGTAATATTCGGAGGTTTGGGATCTGCAATGAAGCCTGAAATGGGTTCGCCTAGATCGCAGATTAGGGAATTTCGTAGTCGCCAGAAGCAGCCGAATTCTCAGTGTTAAACCATATAAATACTTTTACTAGGGATTTATTCTTACTTCAATCAATAACAGATAGTTCAATATTAGCGACTACAATATAAATGGAGCAGACATATGTGTGTATTTTCGGGTACATATTTTGGAATACATATTACTACAAAAGCATAAAAAAGTCAAACGTCAAACCGGGAGAGGGGGGTTCAGGGCGGCACTGGATAAGCCATTGGTAACAGGGGGTTCAGGGCGGCACTGGATAAGCCATTGGTAACAGGGGGTTCAGGGCGGCACTGGATAAGTCATTGGTAACAGGGGGTTCAGGGCGGCACTGGATAAGCCATTGGTAACAGGGGGTTCAGGGCGGCACTGGAAAAGCCATTGGTAACAGGGGGTTCAGGGCGGCACTGGATAAGCCATTGGTAACAGGGGGTTCAGGGCGGCACTGGATAAGCCATTGGTAACAGGGGGTTCAGGGCGGCACTGGATAAGCCATTGGTAACAGGGGGTTCAGGGCGGCACTGGATAAGCCATTGGTAACAGGGGGTTCAGGGCGGCACTGGATAAGCCATTGGTAACAGGGGGTTCAGGGCGGCACTGGATAAGCCATTGGTAACAGGGGGTTCAGGGCGGCACTGGATAAGCCATTGGTAACAGGGGGTTCAGGGCGGCACTGGATAAGTCATTGGTAACAGGGGGTTCAGGGCGGCACTGGATAAGCCATTGGTAACAGGGGGTTCAGGGCGGCACTGGATAAGCCATTGGTAACAGGGGGTTCAGGGCGGCACTGGATAAGCCATTGGTAACAGGGGGTTCAGGGCGGCACTGGATAAGTCATTGGTAACAGGGGGTTCAGGGCGGCACTGGATAAGCCATTGGTAACAGGGGGTTCAGGGCGGCACTGGATAAGCCATTGGTAACAGGGGGTTCAGGGCGGCACTGGATAAGCCATTGGTAACAGGGGGTTCAGGGCGGCACTGGATAAGCCATTGGTAACAGGGGGTTCAGGGCGGCACTGGATAAGCCATTGGTAACAGGGGGTTCAGGGCGGCACTGGATAAGTCATTGGTAACAGGGGGTTCAGGGCGGCACTGGATAAGTCATTGGTAACAGGGGGTTCAGGGCGGCACTGGATAAGCCATTGGTAACAGGGGGTTCAGGGCGGCACTGGATAAGCCATTGGTAACAGGGGGTTCAGGGCGGCACTGGATAAGCCATTGGTAACAGGGGGTTCAGGGCGGCACTGGATAAGCCATTGGTAACAGGGGGTTCAGGGCGGCACTGGATAAGCCATTGGTAACAGGGGGTTCAGGGCGGCACTGGATAAGCCATTGGTAACAGGGGGTTCAGGGCGGCACTGGATAAGCCATTGGTAACAGGGGGTTCAGGGCGGCACTGGATAAGCCATTGGTAACAGGGGGTTCAGGGCGGCACTGGATAAGCCATTGGTAACAGGGGGTTCAGGGCGGCACTGGATAAGTCATTGGTAACAGGGGGTTCAGGGCGGCACTGGATAAGTCATTGGTAACAGGGGGTTCAGGGCGGCACTGGATAAGCCATTGGTAACAGGGGGTTCAGGGCGGCACTGGATAAGCCATTGGTAACAGGGGGTTCAGGGCGGCACTGGATAAGCCATTGGTAACAGGGGGTTCAGGGCGGCACTGGATAAGCCATTGGTAACAGGGGGTTCAGGGCGGCACTGGATAAGCCATTGGTACATGTAACACATACTGTTTATACACGTAACTCTGTCGTTTTACCCCCGCAGTTTGTGGGAACATTTTCAAAATATCTGGATCCGCCTAGCCTGTGTCTCTCTGAAGGGATTAGCTCTAGAGCTGTCATCCACTTCTATTAACAGTTGCACTGCGCATGCGTACGTGTTACTAACAATTGATATTTTAACCATATTTTAAACACAATTAATTATTTTCCTCTCTTACATAAATATTTTCATCGATGTATGTAAATTTAAAACTTTATCAGACATATCTTTTGCATGAAAAATGGCAGATCCTTCCATTCTAATGCTATACTGATTTAGATTCTATTCCAGGGCGCCATCTCTCTCCGTTATTAGGCCATTATTCCAGGGCGCCATCTCTCTCCGTTATTAGGCCATTATTCCAGGGCGCCATCTCTATCCGTTATTAGGCCATCATTCATTCATATTCCAGTTCATGGCGCAGTCGTCCTATCACTTTCAAGTACAATCGAAAAATGAAATGAAAAGTTAACCTCTCTGATTAAATTTACAACGAAGAATTATTATTCAAAGTGAAATAAAATACCCAAGAAGTCAAATGCTGAACATTGATATCAGAAGAGGTATTGACTATTGCGCTCGGATTCCGATAAAGATATTATTTACACATCGCACAAATCTTCAGTGCCTAAAAATGTTGCTGAAAGCCAAGGTTAATACGGGTAAACAAACTTTAAAAAAGTAATTATTAATTATCTATAGATTTTAAGGATCATTTCTTCTGCTAGGTAAAGTATCTTGTTCTGGCAAAACAAGCATCTATGGCCTGTCATAAAAGCATACACCAATTTAAGAAATCGAAACACGCAGTCATTGTCCGATGATTGGCTAATCACAGATTGAACGGTCCATTCCAATGACAATAGAAATCATATGTCATCCAGATATGTACGAGGATAACCATAGATTTCCGCCATAAATCGGAAACTTATCACAGCCCAGCTATCACTGGGATTAAAGGGCCGTGTCTGAGAAATTATATATGGTCTTTCCCAGGATAATGCAATTCCGATTGTCTTTGCTTGTGTCATTTGAGACCGGTTCCCTGGTATCAGTGCTTGACTGAGCTTCCGGTTCGAGGTAAATCTCTCTCCTTCTATTACTTTCCTCTCTTATCTTCGGGACACGCGATTGATCAGGCCTGTTTATACCAAAGATCGGATTTGACAAAAATGACAGAGAAACTGTTTTTCCATTGTTTTACAGGTTTATGACATTTCAATTGAAAGCTAAAAGTTCTTTCCGCAGTAACATTATACGTTTTCAAAAGCGACGTAATGACCATCGCTCGATAAAATGGACATAAGAACACTGACACCGGAAGGTAGCAAATTTTGCGCAAACGCAACCACCCGTCAAAAACAAATGTAACGCCTGTTTGTGTTAGAAAGAAAGATTGGTGTATTGTAATACAAGATCGCCTGCTCAATGAATAGTGAACGATCATTTTCTTTTTCTAGAATTGGGTAATTTTCTACCTTTTTCAGATTTCAATGCGTTTCCACAAGCAGACTCGTGGTAATGAAGAGGTAGTCTGATTTACAGCATGTCCGAATTTTCCGCTTCATCCAGCACTTTGTTGGGTTTGGGATGAGAAAATCATTGCCATCGACTGATATTTAAATCTTTATCACGTAATATGCTCCTTATGTGCCTCTGAGTTACAATTATCCCTAGACGACACACTTCGGAATCGATTTTTTTCTCAAATACTGTAATGTTAAGTATCTGTTAGTCAACATACAATACAATGTATATAGTTATGTGTGTTTCCAAGTATTTGGCCTATAATATAGCACATTGCGTCTGTAATATTGTTTATATATAGTATTTTTTATATTTTGTGTAAAAATACAGACGGTGTTTATTCAACATCAACTAGCAAACTTGAATTGTTAAACTTGAAGAAAAAACCAATGCAAAAAAAAAAAAAGAAAGAAAGTAAAAGAGACAATAAAAACCCGGAAAATAAGCAAACTAAACACATTGCATGGAACAGAATGGGTTGATTTAGCTCTCGTGATTTTACAGAACTTCGTGATAAATTTTCTGTAAATTGCGTTGGCTTGAATATCAGGATTTTCCAGAATGTAGAATGACAAATTCACCATTATAACAGAGATGTCAGAATTAAGTGTCGCGCCAGCCCCTGAAGATGTTAGGTATGATAACAATAGGTCGAAGAAGACTTCATTATATATATCCATCTGCGACTAAATCATACAGGTATCTATCAAGATGCGTAATCTCGCGGTAATCTCGGCGATAATCGACAGTTATCGCTCAATATCTCCTGTCACTCTCTATTCACTATGTGGGGTATAGAAACCTCATCGAGATCGGATGGCGTGATGTTTGAGAGATAAAGCTTGATAACTCAATCTGTGTGTTTATCTGTACAGTCACAAAAACCTACAAACAATGCTTCACACTTCTAAGTTTATGTGCTATCAAGTTCATCACTGTCTTTTGGCAAGAATTAAACATGAAAATTAATCACCGATTCACTAACCATTGCCTCGTCTTTGATTGACAGCAGACGACACATTCCTTTCGACAATCAGCAATTATGACGTCATCTATTTTTTTAAAAAGTCACCCATTGTTGTAGAGGAAATTATTGCATTGTCATTCTATAAATTGTGTTTGTTTTGCAGGAAGGTGACACTTTGGGAAATGGTCAGGCAAAATGCGGGAAATATTTCACTTATTGATCTCTACAAAGGTGTAGAATTGAATACAATCAACTTCAACTTCGATCAGCGATCGTGATTGGGTTAATCCTTAAAAATGATGATTTATTACCCGCCATATCTAGATAAGAATAAAAACCCATCTCTATTATGGGATTGATCACCGATTTGTATTGCTAAATCATAGGTGATTGCAGGATTATAAATTAAAAGGAGGCAGTAATCCCCGTTGTTGTGGCTGTCTATGGAGTCTTTTCGTTATCAATGTATCCGCTTGAAGCTTTTGATTTTGCACAGATCTTCAGTTTTTTGACAAACAAAGCAGTCTGCCTCGATTAGTCTCTGTTCGATCATCTCCAATATCAAGGGTCTTGTCACAAACGTAGTGAAGACTTTTAACACTGATTTCTAAAAGATAAGGAGCCGCTGCGACGTTTTCCCTTTTCAGTGCGTTACACTGACATACAAAACGGAGAGTGTACAAATAAATACGATGTAGACTGATACACCTACCACAAGTATGTCGGCAAATCAGCTGAAGTAATTTTAACTTACAATGACCGACATTTTGCACAATAATCACCCCAAAACCACCAGTTCGACGCAAGAGCGTCGGGGTGAGGAAATATCGTACGATACTTTTTTCCTGCAGTAAAAGTCCTATACCGCATTTTAAAGGAAGTGAGTAGCTTTTCTTACAAATTTTAATTGTTCATAATGGATACACTACCACATAATATAATTCTGTTAAAGTGCTCATTAATAGCATCTAAACATCCAATTAAGGAGGGGTGTTCATTACACACAATATACGCAGCCTATAGAGGTCATACCCGTAATCACACAGCCTGTAGAAATCATACAAGTAATCACAGCCTATAGAAATCATACCAGTAATGACAACCTATATAAATCATACTAGTAATCACAGCCTATAGAAATCATACCAGTAATCACAGCCTATATAAATCATACTAGTAATGACAGCCTATAGAAATCATACCAGTAATCACAGCCTATAGAAATCATACCAGTAATGACAACCTATATAAATCATACTAGTAATCACAGCCTATAGAAATCATACCAGTAATCACAGCCTATATAAATCATACTAGTAATGACAGCCTATAGAAATCATACCAGTAATCACAGCCTATAGAAATCATACTAGTAATCACAGCCAATAGAAATCATACCAGTAATCACAGCCTATAGAAATCATAACAGTAATCACAGCCTATAGAAATCACACTAGTAATCACAGCTTATAGAAATCACACCAGTAATCACAGCCTATAGAAATCATACTAGTAATCACAGCCTATAGAAATCATACTAGTAATCACAGCCTATAGAAATCATAACAGTAATGACAGCCTATAGAAATAATACCAGTAATGACAGCCTATAGAAATCATACTAGTAATCACAGCCTATAGAAATCATACTAGTAATCACAGCCTATAGAAATCACACTAGTAATCACAGCCTATAGAAATCATACTAGTAATCACAGCCTATAGAAATCATACTAGTAATCGCAGCCAATAGAAATCATACCAGTAATCACAGCCTAGAGAAATCATACCAGTAATCACAGTCTATAGAAATCATACTAGTAATGACAGCCTAGAGAAATCATACTAGTAATGACAGCCTATGGAAAACATACTAGTAATCACAGCCTATAGAAATAATACTAGTAATGGGAACCTGTAGAAATAATACCAGTAATCACAACCTATATAAATAATACTAGTAATCACAGCCTATAGAAATCATACTAGTAATCACAGCCTATAGAAATCACACTAGTAATCACAGCCTATAGAAATCATACTAGTAATCACAGCCTATAGAAATCATACTAGTAATCGCAGCCTATAGAAATCATACTAGTAATCACAGCCTATAGAAATCATATTAGTAATCACAGCTTATAGAAATCATACCAGTAATGACAGCCTATAGAAATCATATTAGTAATCACAGCCTATAGAAATCATATTAGTAATCACAGCCTATAGAAAGCGTACTAGTATTGACAGCCTATAGAAATCATACCAGTAATGACAGCCTATAGAAATCATATTAGTAATCACAGCCTATAGAAATCATATTAGTAATCACAGCCTATAGAAATCATATTAGTAATCACAGCCTATAGAAAGCGTACTAGTATTGACAGCCTATAGAAATCATACCAGTACTAACAGCCTATAGAAATCATACTAGTAATCACAGCCTATGGTAATCTAGTAATCACAGCCTATAGAAAGCGTACTAGTAATCACCGCCTATAGAAATCATACTAGTAATCACCGCCTATAGAAATCATACTAGTAATCACCGCCTATAGAAATCATACTAGTAATCACAGCCTATAGAAATCATACTAGTAATCACAGCCTATAGAAATCATACTAGTAATCACAGCCTATAGAAATCATACTAGTAATCACCGCCTATAGAAATCATACTACTAATCACAGCCTATAGAAATCACACTAGTAATCACAACCTATGGTAATCTAGTAATCACAGCCTATAGAAATCATACTAGTAATCGCAGCCTATAGAAATCATACTAGTAATCACAGCCTATAGAAATCATACTAGTAATCACAGCCTATAGAAATCATACTAGTAATCACAGCCTATAGAAATCATACTAGTAATCACCGCCTATAGAAATCATACTACTAATCACAGCCTATAGAAATCATACTACTAATCACAACCTATGGTAATCTAGTAATCACAGCCTATAGAAATCATACTAGTAATCGCAGCCTATAGAAATCATACTAGTAATCGCAGCCTATAGAAATCATACTAGTAATCGCAGCCTATAGAAATCATACTAGTAATCACAGCCTATAGAAATCATATTAGTAATCACAGCTTATAGAAATCATACCAGTAATGACAGCCTATAGAAATCATATTAGTAATCACAGCCTATAGAAATCATATTAGTAATCACAGCCTATAGAAAGCGTACTAGTATTGACAGCCTATAGAAATCATACCAGTAATGACAGCCTATAGAAATCATATTAGTAATCACAGCCTATAGAAATCATATTAGTAATCACAGCCTATAGAAATCATATTAGTAATCACAGCCTATAGAAAGCGTACTAGTATTGACAGCCTATAGAAATCATACCAGTAATGACAGCCTATAGAAATCATATTAGTAATCACAGCCTATAGAAATCATATTAGTAATCACAGCCTATAGAAATCATACTAGTAATCACAGCCTATAAAAATCATACTAGTAATCACAGCCTATAGAAATAATACCAGTCATCACAGCCTATAGAAATAATACAAGTAATGACAGCCTGTAGAAATAATACCAGTAGTCACAACCTTTAGAAATCATACTAGTAATCACAGCCTATAGAAATCATACTAGTAATCACAGCCTATAGAAATCATACTAGTAATCACAGCCTATAGAAATCATACTAGTAATCACAGCCTATAGCAATCATACTAGTAATCACAGCCTATGGTAATCTAGTAATCACAGCCTATAGAAATCACACTAGTAATCACAGCCTATAGAAATCACACTAGTAATCACAGCCTATAGAAATCATACTAGTAATCACAACCTATGGTAATCATACTAATAATCACAGCCTATAGAAATCATACTAGTAATCACAGCCTATAGAAATCATACTAGTAATCACAGCCTATAGAAATAATACAAGTAATGACAGCCTATAGAAATCATACCAGTAATGACAGCCTATAGAAATCATACTAGTAATCACAGCCTATAGAAATCATACTAATAATCACAGCCTATAGAAATCATACTAGTAACCACAGCCTATAGAAATCATACTAATAATCACAGCCTATAGAAATCATACTAGTAATCACAGCCTATAGAAATCATACTAGTAATCACAGCCTATAGAAATCATACTAGTAATCACAGCCTATAGAAATCATACTAGTAATCACAGCCTATAGAAATCATACTAGTAATCACAGCCTATAGAAATCACACTAGTAATCACAACCTATGGTAATCTAGTAATCACAGACTATAGAGGTTATACTAGTATAGAAAACACAGAGATTATACGTTTTTGGTTTATGCAGATATTACAAACATTTTCAATGAAATCTGGGACCACGTAGAATTTAAGACTGTTCTTTACAGTGACTTTGATTATATGCGTTGAGGTGACCTAAATAGCCATCCATTTGACCCCTGTCGTTGAATGTTCACAGTAGGGAGGTGGCGATTGTTACGGTTGATTGGACATTAAATCGGAGTAGAGTCTTGTCCTTATTCCTGTGAACAGCAATATGTAAAACGTGATTGTAAGCTGTAATTTCTCCCGTAAAACAACTCATCCCTTTCTAGAGTGACACCAGACGACAGGGTAACCACAAACTGACCTGTTATCTCCAGCCTCTTCACGGTTTACATTTGCTTTGTGGTGTTGAAGACTACTTCGTTAAGTCGCCCGATTAATGGGGACTTAAAACAATAAGCAGATATATTAGTCGTCTGCTTTTATCGAGGATTGACAGATGACCCAGTCAGGATGTACCGCTCTTCAGTCTCTAGTGTTATCATTTCCACAAGCTTTAATTAAGACAAATGAGCCTATAAATCCATCAGCAAACCCTGGATTTTAGGATACTGATGTTAATTAGGTATTGTCAGGGTCGATCTGATTACATCACGTAATTTGAGGTGTGGAGAGACGCAAGAAAAGTGGTTTGTGTCCCCCGGTATGCGAAAACATTACGTAATCTTACAATACAGTTTTTATCCTCATTTGACCTTAGAAAGAGACTGGCGGTATACACATTTGGCAATGCAGGAAAACATGAAATACCAGGCGACAACAGAAGTCGCTTCTCGAGAAGCCATTTCCGAGAATACCTTAGACAAACAATACCTCATCAAAATTTGTCCGAGTTTAGCAAAAATATCGTGCCATTTTATAAATCAAAGTAAAATAGATCAGAAGCTCGGGATTCCGCTCACAGTACGATTTTACTGGCGTTTTGATTTTGGGTAACAATGTTGATAAAGTAGGATGAGCTAGAGGGCGCGTGCGTGGATGTTGTTGATGCACAGGTCATCCCTCTGAATGCGAGTTTTGTCGCGTAGCAGTGCTAGAGTTACAACCACTTGACAATGCAGGGGGTGTTCACAATTCTTTATATCCTGATGTTCTCTAAACAATGCACAAGTGTTCCGTTTATTAGAGTTAATTAACAAAATTTCTTGTGTTCAAATTTACGTGGGCTTTTGTGATAATAACACTTTTAAAAGTAAAATTTATTGACCCAGATTGTGAATCAGAAGTAGGCCCTTTCTCCATTCAAGGCGACTGGTTCATTTTCGTGTGCTCAAAGAGAGACAATCCCGAGATCTTGTTTTCACTGATCAAATTAAATGTCTCTGTCGTTTATCCATGCATTGTGTATAAAAGACTTGAAAGTAAAGTCGTTTGAAGAGATACATTGTCACTCTATGAAAGGTGAAGATAACTAACAGTGATCAATCTCATAACTGCTATAAGCAATACAAAATAGATAGTTGGGCAAACACGGACCCCTGGATACACCAGAGATGGGATCAGGTACCTAGAAGGAGTAAGCATCCCCTGTCTATGTTTCTATTCTATCCTCCTTATTACAATCTAATAGAATCTATGCATTTATTCTTTATTTATTCATTTATATATTTTTGTGGGTATGTTTCTTTTATATCATCTTAGCTGCAGTAATGTAGCCCTATCCGATTTTTTTTATTCTGACGTTTTCGGGATAGGGCTACAATTCCATAAGATCTCCGTAATGGTGCAAAATTATTTTATGAATAACCAATAATAAGCTCCGTGTTTTAGTCCCAAGTGTTGTTTACACCAAAAGGAGTGCTCAGTCATGTCTAGTAAAGGTGTTTTTCATTACGGAATGAGAGTACCAAACCCCCGTATGCGTAACCCGGACGCAGTTTACCCAAGATTGAGTGGATGTATAAATGTCTAGGCGTTGCGTGATTGGCTAATATCAAGATTGAAATTATGTGGAATTGAAATAAATATTATAGAGGTTCAAATTAATTGTCAGGTTGAAAAATTATCGCACAAAATCGAGAAATGACTGAGGAAATTACCATGGTAGGGGTGTGCTTAAAATGAAGTGTGTAATTTACTGCAGATTGCTAGGTGTTGTAAAAAAGTACAAATATGGCCTATAAAAGGCACGGGACCCTATATATTTTTTATCGTTTTTTACCAACACTTGGAATGAACTTTGAAATGTTTGCGGTCATTTGTTTAAAATTGATATAGTTAATTAGTGAGAGGGCCAAAGGTTAGCATTGAGGTTTATGGAAAATGAATTGGTACACTTTTCCCTTAAACATCATGTACAGCATGCAAAATTCTTCGTCTGCTCCGCCATGCTTGTTATCGCGAGATCTCGTAGGTGGATATATTGAGAAACCTAAACATTGACAATCGGCGCGAAAATGTAGTTACTCGAGTCACTCCGACAAAGAAAGGAAGACCATATGGTTGCAGAAATAATTTACACTCTGCTGTTCGGTTTTCAACTTGATATTAAACCTAAACCTTTTTGATACCGACAAAATAGCTTTCTCCTCCGTACTTGTCCATTAATGTAAATACTACCTTATATGGCATATGCAAACAACTTCACAATCGTAAGTTGAAACTTCAGTCATCAAACATGGCGCACAAATATGAATCGTGAAATTGGATTATATCGAAATTGTTGAAAACGGTAGTATAGAGCCTCACAAATCGTAAGTTGCAGGTTGTAAATTTATATATTGATTGCAAATAAAGAAAACATAAAAAAGCGTTGTGAAAAAGTTTCGAAATATGCCCCTGGGTCCAGCGAAATTCAAATACAGCAAGGAAATATGTCTTTCAAATTAAAGTTTTGATGCGATATAATAATGGCCATTGGAGTTTTAAAAATGTGAATCTTAAAGTTGGAGCAGAGAATTCTGCTAAGGGGAAATATCATTTTTTCCGATATCCGTGTTGATTCTTGCTTGTAGGGAATTGAAAATGTATCTCTTTGACAAATGTGTTGTCTTTCTCTTATTTTCAACCTACCTGTAGACGTCTAATAAGTTATTGGGTTTACCTGGCACTGTCCAATAAGTTGACAATTGCTGTCCATTATTTTTTTAAGAATGGACAGTATCTGTCCTTTATTAAAAATAATGGACTGCAATTGTCAACTTATTGGACACCTACAGGTAACCTTTTCACTACAAGTGGAATTTCTTCTATATAGAAGCCCAAAAAGACAAAGGATTGCGTAACAAAAATGTTTTAAATGAGATGAAAGTACATGTATATGAGCCTCTTCATAGTAGTGGATATTATAGAGAGATCCGCTTCACTCATAATGCCGAGGTGACCCAATCCACTCAATGTGCCGAGGTGACCCAATCCACTTAATGTGCCGAGGTGACCCGATCCACTCAATATGCCGAGGTGACCCGATCCACTCAATATGTCGAGGTGACCCGATCCACTCAATGTGCCGAGGTGACCCGATCCACTCAATGTGCCGAGGTGACCCGATCCACTCAATGTGCCGAGGTGACCCGATCCACTCAATGTGCTGAGGTGACCCGATCCACTCAATGTGCCGAGGTGAAGAAGTACCGTAAATATCATATACGGTATTGGTCCGCTCCACTCAGTGTGTCGAGGTGAAGAGCTACTTTCTAATGCCTGTGGCAGTGATCATTCGTGCGTTCATTACTGTCCATTTTAAAAATTATTTCCGAGCATAAGGTACTCTTACGTATATCATATTTTATTTCAGTCTATACATATATTTGGAGTTTTCTGCGAGTTTAGACAGTTTTTCCTAGTTCTGAATGTGTATAACAATTTTGACGTTGATTAGCCTTGAATTAGGCATTTATTGTATATACAGCATGTCTTTTATGTCTAAAATACTTTGTTTATTTCGGAAGACATAGATCTAAGAACGTATAAAGTCAATATTTCGATGTTTCACATGTCCTTTATAATTCATTATACCTGCCATTTTGCCAGTCTCCGCGAACATAATTTGCTTTTTACAATTTCAATGGCTAAGAAGCTTAATCCTGGCTTATTAGATTGAACGTTTACTCGGCACTCAAGGTCATTGAGTGAGTGAGGGTCCTTTGACGTGCCGACTCTACCGTGACACGAAACCTCGGTTTACTCCAGGGCGTCGGCAAGTATTTGACATTGGAGAAGCGAACTGGAAGCCAGACCCCAGTATCATGTAACAAACTCAGACTCTTAATGTGCAGACATTAGAAATTTGAAGAAGCAATATTGAATAACAATTTCATTTTGAAATCATTGACTAATTAATCATTTCATCGCAATATTCAGATTTTGAATTAAGCTTACCTGAAAATAAGATTAAAAAATATAGAGTTTAGAAATATTTTCACAAATATTGTGTTTAGTGTGATTAATGTATTTGAACCGATGATTAATACATAAGATTTGTTTCCTTCTAAAATATCATAGAGTTATGGTGTCCGGATAGGGCCATTTGCAAAAGCGTGACTGCGTGTTCGTCACAACAGGCCGTCACGCCAACAAGCAACGCGCCTTCGCGCTCTCACGCCAACAAGCAACGCGCCTTCGCGCAAATAAGCAATGCACCTTCGCGCCGTTACGCCAACAAGCAACACGGTACGAAGGCATGTTGTAACCTTACGTATGGAACGTTTAAACCAAGAGGTGTTGAAAGAACGCAATTCTGGATTCTGGATTTAGGAAACAGGTTTATTGATACTTGTTAATCCCTCCATTTTTAAAAATTGAAATGCAGGAATATGTGTGACAAAGGTAAAAAAAAATCTCAACAAGTTATTTTAGTCGTTGAATTGTAATTTTAACTAATTTTCAGTATTTTCCTTTGATTTATACATGTGTATGCTCATAAATTCTAATATTTTCCGATAATTTTCTAATGACTTACAACCTAGAATCATTATAGCTTCCAAACATCGATCGACCAATGGACAATTTGTAGCACACCCGCACTTACAGCAAGGAAGCCCCTTTTATTGTTTACACCCGCCAGCGGCCAGGTACAGGTATACATCCCATTTTGCGTCTGTGAAGACAATAGCTTTCACACTTGTCGTTCCATTGACCACAGGTCGCCGTTATACTCGCCGCTCCAATAAGTAGATATCGCCGTTAAAAATCATTTTATTTTGTATTTTGTTTTTATTTATTTATTTTAATTAATTTTACTTTATTTTATTATGATTTTTTTTTTTGGTTATCTATCTATGTTTTTGTTGGCGGCGACCGCCGCCCCTGAACTCGGTCTCATCGCGTACACTGGTTGAGTAACGTTTTGTTAGACAGTAAATATGATAAACAAACTGATCGCTTGAAACTCCTATTTAAAGTAGTAAGTTATTATCAAATATTATTATTAAATTGGGTTACTTTAAAACTAATATTATCATTTGAACAACACTGCTAAAACATCATAAAATATCGATGGAGGGTCATTACAGTTGGCGAGCAAAAGCGAGCCAGAAAAAAAAATCCTAAGAACAAACCTCAAGTCGGGTCCGGAACCACCCCACCCCCCAGTAAATTTGTCAGAGGTTGGGTCCGAGGACACCCCCCCCCCCCCGTGATTTGTCAGAGATAGGGTTCGATGACCTCACTCTTGACAAAACTCTGGTGTGTGTGTGTGTGTGTGTGTGTTTTCGGTCCCCCTTCTGTATTCGACATGACCTAGAGCAATATTAGATTATTGGTCGATCAAACTCGAATATGTGCCAAGAGAAATAACTCTTCAAGGAAATCGTAGATCAAGTAATGCTCAAAGCGCATGTAATATTTATAATTTACTATTGAGAATGAAAAGAGCTACATAATGTAGGCGGCAAGCCCCAATTTTTGCCTCAAAATTAGGGTAAACCTAAAATGTGGTTTCACTTGTCTTAATCATTATGATCATGCACTAAACCCTCGAGTTTGGCCCCAAAGGTACCTTGTCCTTTGTGTTGAATTAATTATATGGCAAGCTTTGACAGAGCAATATCTATCCAAGCATTTCTTGCTCTAACCCAAACACAATCTGTCAACATCTCAGGGTTTTACAAGATTTTATAAAATTCATTTCTACATTTAGTACGCACTTTCATATACTCAATGATAAGTCATAACATAGCATGCTAGCAGGTTAGAGCAATGCTTGTTGAGTTATACTGAGCTAGCAGGCTAGAGCAATGCTTGTTGAGTTATACTGAGCTATGAGAGTATACACTCGATGAATGGAATGCTAGCAGGCTAGAGCAATGCTTGTTGAGTTATACTGAGCTAGCAGGATAGAGCAATGCTTGTTGAGTTATACTGAGCTAGCAGGCTAGAGCAATGCTTGTTGAGTTATGCTGAGCTAGCAGGCTAGAGCAATACTTGTTGAGTTATGCTGAGCTATGAGAGTATACACTCAGTCAGTGGTACATCTAAGTACAGAACACGAGAGGATATACCGACAAGGGGAAGCAACTCTGTCTCATCTTTCTGTTAATCACAAACAACAATCTAATCAAATTTAGATCTTTAGCTAAGCCCTTTTGGGCTACATGGCTACTTTGAGGGTTTAGGGTTCCGCTTTGAGGGCTAAATTGGCGACCATTAGGGCTAGTATGGTTACCTTACGGGCTACATGGCTACTTCATTAAAATGTCTACGTCTTTGAGAGCTACATGGTTACCTTACGGGCGGCTACTTTTTACCTCTTAAAATTTCTAAGTCTTTAAAGGCTAAACTTGCTACTTTCCGGGCTTAGGGTTCCGCTTTGAGGGCTAATATGGGGACTATCAGGGCTAATAGGGTTACTTTACGAGCTACATGGCTAATTCATTTTGGGGGTGAAAAATGTCTAAGTCCCCCATGAGGGCTAAATGGCTACTTCGTCAGGGTCTGAAAAAAAGGGTCCAATTCCATAAGGGCTAAACCATCAGAACGACCCCTTTCCGGACCCTTTTTGGTAAGACTGGGTGTTCTGGAGTGGGTTATGCTAGGGAGCCCAAATTTGGGGAGGACTCTTCGGAGGGACCGCCCTGGACACACATAGGGCCAATTTGCCCCCATGGGACCAGGGTTCTGAGAGGGACTACCCTTTAATGGAAGATTTGTAGCTGTGACATGGGTGGGGCAAAGGACCCCAACATTTTCGGGGGGGGGGGGGTCTTCTATGGGGGAAAGGCTACTATACAACACCGGTATTGCTTCTTGCAAAATGATAAAAATGTGAAGATATCGAGCAACAACAAACTAACAACTAAATTTTATGTCAAACGAGATGACTTCAGCTTCTCCATCGTCAGCATCCCATATTGATGGGGAGGTGTCATCTTGAAGATCCGGGATGGTTTTGATCCTCCAGTAAGTAGTGGGTCGATCATCTCCTCTTCCTTGAGTCGATTGCTCACGGGTCTCCAGTCTAATCGCGGGAAGGACGTTTTGAAGAAAGCTGTCGCAATTCTTCATCTGTGGTCGGTAGTCCATCAGATATCCCTCAGTACAATCGGGCAGACGGGTCCTTTTGAATGCTGTGCTAAGGACAAGACAAAAGAGGACTATCCGTTAGAGACCTGATACTGATTGACAAGCCGTCAGCTGTCTGCTTAATTTGTCTAAGTAATTTTTGTTGTCTCTTAAAGACCCCTATTTATTGGCCAAACCCAAAAGAAGGATACTTGTGTGTGCAAATGTGTTTATGGCTGAAAGTGTTCAACGTGGTGGTGACTATGTTCGCACGTCCATAGTTTGGTTCCCACCTCCCGCAACTCACTGATCACTCCCAAAACGAGTGATCAATGAGTGGCGTGGGCGGGGACCTGACTAACACGCCCATGACTTTATGAGAAAGAAATGCACATAGAAGACTAGTAAGACCATTCTCTTCAAGAGAACGTCAAGACGTCTAGTACCGAAGCGTTAGAGGCCTCCATAGGAGTGAAAAATTCTCGAGTGGGACGTTAAACAACATACAACGAAACAACCGCTAATTGGAAAATATCGTTTGTTAATTTTTTTTGTATCTAATTTAAGCTATGATATAGAGAGAGTTTTATACACTATTGTGGAGCATACATTTTGTTCTGCCCCGAAGGCAGTAGTATAACAATCACTAAGTACACAGTTACTCCAATACAAATTCTAAACATTTATTTCTCCAAGTGATGTATTCCATAATACATGAAGATGAGGCTGAGTATATATG
Organism: Ostrea edulis; assembly: GCF_947568905.1. Taxonomy (NCBI): domain Eukaryota; kingdom Metazoa; phylum Mollusca; class Bivalvia; order Ostreida; family Ostreidae; genus Ostrea; species Ostrea edulis. The sequence goes on from NC_079164.1 coordinate 102,385,767, forward strand.
TAGAAGTATATGTGTGTGTGGTAAAAGGCTGTAAAAGTACAAAGAATGAAATTACATTTTGAAATAATATCTATAATGGCAGACCATACATTAGAAAAATTCAAGAAAAATACATGACACCAAGTGCTTTCCATAACTTTTTCTGACAAATAGAGGTTTATTTTATATGAGTACTTATCAACAAAATTGCAGGAAATATGTCATTAACTACATATATAATTCACATAGATTGCAAACATTACTATAAATTAACTGCACAAAGCCTAATATAAATTTTTAAGCTCATAGGGACTACAATATCTACCCAAGACACGTGCCGTAGAAATGTCTGTTAAATTTAAAGTTATATGAAATATCTCAATGAAACTAACGATGGGAACAACATTTAAATATTTAAAAAAAAAACAATTCTACAAATGCACAAATATAATGCATAGCTACTACATTGTAGTAGGCCACAAATTATACAGAAATGTTGAAAAACACAATATGGCTGCAATGTAAACTTTGCAATAATTGACAGGAACCTAGTAGGGGAGAGGACCCTGGGAGAGGAGCGAAATCGACCCCTGTGGGGCGAAAATGCCCCCTTGGGATCAGGGGCCCAAAAAAGTGAGGTAAGCATTTTTAGACTTGGGAATGAGCCCTCCCGATGGGGGCAAGGGGCAAAAACACACAAGTGACTTTACCTTTCAAAAGGGGTGACCCCAACTCACTCTGGCCCCTTGTGGGGACCTACCCTCCAAGGGGACGTCTGAGGACCTAGCGAAGGGTCCAGGTTGAAGAAATCGGGTCCCCCATTACTTACGGTCCCCAAAGGTGAACCCTCCTAAATGACCCCTTTTGCCCCACTTTATCTGTTTCATCAAGTGTGGGGGGGCTCTGGAATGGGTGGGGTTAGGGACCTCAAATTTGGGGAGGAGGCTTCTATGGCATTGCCCTGAACCCCCCTGGGGCCGAAAATTTCCAGGGTACCACCCTTTATAACCGGACCCTTCCCTCTGGGGTCGATGGGGCTAGAGGACCCCGATTTGTGCCACAGCCTTCCGAAGGGGGCGATCTGATTTCAGATGGGACAAATGGGGCCCCCGGGGGTCATGGGTCTTGCAAAGGGGTCCAACAATTTTAGACTTGGGACCGAGCCCCACCTGAAGGGACGAGATCGGCCCTTTTCAGTGTCCGAAAAAGGGTTGACCCCACTCTGTTGCCCCATGGGGCCAACCTGGGTTAAAGGGCTAAAAAAGCTACCCTGACTTTACCCTTCTAAAGGGATGACCGCCATCCCCTCCGGCACCTCATTTGGGCCTGCCCTTCCAGGGGTCTTCGGAGGGCCCCTTATGGGATCCATGGGGAAACTTTGAGGTCCCAAAAAACTTTTGGTACCGAGGTACCTGTCTTGGAAGAAGGCTGTTATTCCGGTAGCCAAAATAGCCCTTAAAAGTAGCCAAAATAGCCCTAAAAGATATGAACTTTCAAATCGCCCCAGCTGCCAGACGAGTGGGGCTAGAGGGTCTATATTTGGGGAGGGACCACGCCTGGGAACGCCCTTTACCCCATGGGGCAAACTTGCCCCCTTGGAGTCAAAGTGACACTTACTGGAGGACTTGTACCTCTGGGGTCGATGGGGCTATAAGACCCTAATTTGGGATGGGGCCTAAGAGGGGTCCGTGTGGGGCAAATTGGCCCCCTTGAGGTCAGGGGTCCGCAGGGGTGGGCTAAGAAATTTTAGAGTACTGACTGAGCTACTTGATGGGGTCAACCCCAAATTTTTCTGGGGGCTAATATTAAGGGGCCCCACTTTATGGCCCCATGGGATCTATTTGGGGCAAAGGGCTAAAAACCCTACCATGGCATGACCCTTTTAAGAGGTTGACCCCAAACTATTGTGAGCCCCTTGAGGAACCTGCCCTTCCGGGGTCGTCCGAGGGCTCTTCGAGGGGTCCAGGGCCAAGAAATGAGACCCCTAGGTACTTCCGGTCCCGAGATATGAGGCCTCAAAGAGAGCCCCTTTGGCCGATTTCGACCCTTTTTGCAAGTTTTGGGGCTCGAGAGTGGGTGGAGATAGGGGACCCAAATTTGGGGAGGGGCCTTCGAGGGGAGCGGCTTGGACTCCCATGGGGCTTATTTGTCCCCTTGGGGCCAAAGTATTTGAGGGTGACACCCTTTACTGGAGGACTTGTATCTCTGGGGTCGATGGGGCTAGAGGATTACAATTTGGGATGGGGCCTAAGGGGGATCCGTTCTCGGCCCCTGTGGGTCAAATTTGCCCCTTTGGGGTCAGGGGTCCCCAAAGTTGGGCTAAGAATTTTTAGACTGCTGACTGAGCCCTACTTTTCTCTGTCGAAATATTATGGGGCCCCACTCTGTGCCCCTTTGGGGTCTATTTGGGGCTAAGGGGTCAAAACTTTACCCTGACCATACCCTTCTAAAGGGGTGACCCCAATCCACTCTCGACCCTTGTTGGGAGTTGCCCTTCAAGGGCTCATCAAAACACCCCTCTGGAGATTCATGTGTGCAAAATGGGATCCCTAAGGTCCCGAGGTATGGCCACAGTGCTTGCTGGAAAAAAGTGTGAATTTTTAGGGCTAGTATGTTACTCTAGGGGCTAAATAGCTACTTGGGCCGTGAAAATTTTCTGAGTGTTTTAGGGCCAATGGCTACCTATAAAAAATAGTGGGTCAAGGGCTTACCCATTCTAAAGCCGGAATAACAGCATTCTTCCAAAACCGGTCACTGGCAATTGAATGGGGCCAGAGGACTCAAATTTGGGGAGGAGCCTTTCCAGCAAGCACCTTTGACCCCCATAGGGCTAATTTGCCCCCTTGGGGCCAAAGTGGTTTAGGGTGACACCCTATACTGGAGGACTTGTAGCTCATGGGTCGATAGAGCTGGAGGACCCCAATTTGAGATGGGACCTAAGAGGGGTCCGTCATCGGCCCCTGGGGGCACATTCGTCCCTTGGGGTCCGGGGTGAAGAATTTTTAGACTGTTGACTGAGTTCTACTTGATGGGAACATACCTAACCCTGTTAGTTGGGAAAATTAGTGGGGCCCCACTCTGTGTCCCTTTGGGGTCCATTTGGGGCTGTGGGGTTCAAAAGTCTACCCTGACCATACCCTTCTAAAGGGGTGACCCCAATCCCCTCTCGGCCCTTGTTGGGAGTTGACCTTCGAGGGGTCAACAGACCGGCCCTCTGGGGGCTCATGTGCCGAAAATAGGATCCTTAAGTCCCGAGGTATGATCCCCGTGCTTGCTGGAAAAATGGTGAATTTTTAGGGCTTGTATGTTACTTTAGTGGCTAAATGGCTACTTCGGCCGTGACAATTTTCTAAGTGTTGTAAGGCCAATGGTTACTTCATAAAGTGGAGCAAGGGGTCCCCAATTCGAAAGAGGGGCCCTTGGAAGGGGGCGATCTGAAACCCCATGGGGTTACCGCGTCCCCCCGGTCACCGGGCATCCCAGTGGTACCTCCCTTATCTAAAGGGTTGGTGCTCTGGAACAGATGGGGCAAGGGGGGCCCAGTGTGTTCGAGGTCACTCCCATGGGGTGCCCTTAGGACCCCATGGGGCCAATTTGGCCCCTGAAGGCATTGTTCGTATGAGTGATCTTCTTTTTGGAATAACTGTTTTCTGGGGTGTTGATGGGGCTTCCGGGTCTAGTATGAGGTGGAGGGCCCTTTAGGGGCGCGACCCGATCCCGTATCGGGCCCCCGAGCCCTCCCCCCTTTTTTTTTCGAGAAGTCGGAATTTTGTCCCATCCCAGTCAACACCTTAATTTCCTTTTTTTGAGGGTCCGGAACCGATGGGGCTAGAGGGCTCAAATTACCGGAGGATCCTTCATTTGGATCAGAGTGGCCCCATGAAGGGTCCAGTTGGCCCCTTGGGGTCGAAAGGCCAATATGGTGACCTACTGATTTTTGGTCATTTTTGAGGGGCCATAACTCTAAAACGAAGCCCGCAAAGAGGCTGAGTTTTCGCCCTTTTTGAGCACCATCTATGCTTTGCCACATCCTAGAATGGCATTGTCTGTCCTCGAACGGTCTGGTGACACCAACTCTCCAATAAACCCCATGTTTTCCATTTTCGACCTTTTTTCCAAGAGTCGTTGCTCTAAGATGGAGGGGGTTAGAGGGTCCGAATTTTTGGGAGGGCCCCCGCCCTCGACTCTCATTGGGCGAATTTGGCCCCTTGAAATCAGGGGTCAAATGGGGCCCAAGTCGAAATTTTTATTTCCCCCAAATTTTTTGAAGGGCCGGAAGTCCTAGAAGCCTTCGTGCTAGGGAGTCGAAATTCACGTGAGATGGGACCCCAAACCTCCCCTCTCAGATCCCAAAAAGACAGCTTGGAGTGTAAATCGTAACGGAGATATGGGGTCAGGACTGGAGTCCCCCCAATGGCCAAAATGGCGAAAATGGGTCACTTTTGAAGGACGCTGTCTCCAAGGTCCTTCAAGGGATCTTATTGCCCTTTGCAGGGACAACTTATAAATGATTGTCCAATTCGGACCCCAAAAATCTGGCGCCTGGGTCAAGAGCAAAGGGCCCGTTTGACCCTAACCCTAGCTCCACTCTTTTGGGGCGAGTCGGCGACTTTGACTCTTCACTGAGCCCAAATCTTTAGGACTGCAGAGGAGCCCTTTGCACCCAAACATGGCATGGCCCCACTCTATTGCCCCATGGTTTAAAATAAGGGCCAGGGGCCAAGACCACTCCACAAGGCCTCCGAGAATTGACTTAAGTGTCACCAACCGCCTTTTACGTCTTCTCGGATATCCTTCTAGGAGACGGGTAGAAATGTTAGGGGCCCTTCGGGGTCGACACAGGGGGTCTAACCCCCTACTCTAAAGGGGTTAAATCCCGAAAAACATATTGAGGGCTAACCACTGACTTTGAGGGCTAGTGGCTCCTTTGGGAAAAAATAAATATCTCCTTATCCGGACTGAGGTCAGGCCCGAAACTTGCCAGTTCCCTAGAGTTGGTCCTGCTCTCTCGAACCCTACCAAGGAAAACTATCCGAGAGGGTCACTTAGTGCCCGGATTTGAGGTTTAAGAAAGGGCTAGATTGCCCATGAAATGAACAAATGAGGGCTAGTTGCCTACCTAAAAAAATGACAAGTCTCTCCCCACCCCCCAAGATGGGGTATCGGGGTCCCCTTTTGGGGGAGGAGGTTTCCGCTTATTGCCTTTCGGACCAGGGTAAAAATCTCAAAAGAAATCCAAGGGTAAGAATTTTGGGTAACCCTAGCTCAAAAAATAAGGTCATTTCAGAGTTGACTATTTTGATGGTGTAGTTGGGTATACCCGTCATACCTTTTGACTCCTTGGGTCCAGGGAGGGGGGGGGGCATATTTCTAGGGGGCTGGGGGGCTACAACCCCGGTGGTTAGAGGTTATTTGGCGCTAACCCCTCAACCCCCTTGGTATCCTTTCTAACCACCAACGGGAACCCTATAGGGTTAGCAAAAAGAGGGCTTATTTTTTACCACCAGTCTATCAGTTTGGCCCCGACTGCCGCGTAACTTCGTTTCGTCATCCCCTTGGGGCTTGGCGAGGATCTAACGCCCCAGGGTTAGGTTTCTGACCCCTTTTGGGGTCAACCCTCGAAATAGGGCTAATTGGGTACCGCGACGCTAATTCCTAACAAAACAACAATAATCCTAATTAGGTTAAAGAATATCTAAAGCATTCAACAGTCCTGTTTAAAGTCAGCATTTCGCACATTCTATGGTAGTTATATATAACGATCTTATTTACAAGTACAACCTGTAATTAGGTCGAATGCTGTCTGAAGTGTCTTACGCCGATTGTTGAGCCATTCTTACTAATGTTAACTACGGGTTACTCCGTTTACCTGACCAAGATATAGGGCACACGATGAATGTGACCGGTCAACAGGGGATGCTTACTGATCCTCCCAGGCACCAGATCCCACCTCTGGTGTATCCCAGGGTCCGTGTTTGTCCTACTCTTAATTTTGTATTCTCTTTAGGAATTATGAAATTGATCACTGTCCGCTTAAGAATATATAGTGTAGGTTGTTGTCCATAAAAAGTTAGTTAAACTGACCAAATACATCCTGAATTTTATTCTGATGACCTATCTCATAGGAAGGAGTGACAACAGGGATGATAACACCTGCTCAATACAAAACAATGTGGAATACTTGTCTGTCATATCTAAACATGAAAGGAACTAATTTCGTAAATGACTGACAGTAAGTAAATGAAGTCTGAATGTACATATGTAATAGAAAGCTGATTTGAAAGTCAGGGCTTGAATTCAATGCAATTTTATGCAAGAAAAATATATATAAAATACGCCCCCGAAAGCTCACATTGCAAATGCTCCGGACTAATTTTAACTCCAATGCAACATTGTTTACAATTAAGAAATAAATTTCATTTTTGAGAAAAAAAAAATATGAAGGTATGAACATACCCTCATATATTTTCAGAACTGAAATTTCTCTTTATTTTTTCACTATAATACTAGACGGCGATTGAATTTTATGAAACTATTTATCAACCTTAATTGATATTTGATTCGCTTGCTTAACTGCACTTGCGCCCCTATCTGAATTTCTGTGTGGTAGCAGTTCTAACTTGACGCAGCTATCGATGATTTATAGTTGCTGGATCTGACCTATATCTAATTATAGATAAACGACCAAGTTAAAGTTTTGCATCAGGTGCCTTCCTCGGTAACTAGCTTTTGTGTGGTTCAAACTGGCACAGATGATGCATTTATACACATAATTTTTTCTAATACAGCACTTGAGATCTGACGAATTGTACCCTTGTTACAATACTCAAGCATCTAGTATTCAAAAGATTTCAAAGTAAAACTTTGACCCCTATTATGGCTGCACCCAAGCTCTGGGTGTCGCTGGTTCATGTTTATACCCTATGGAAATGCTTGCATATAACTATAGGGAAAACTCTCCCATAACTATTTGACTATTCACAAATTATATATCATTTTTTAAAGGTTTTAAAGAAGAGAGAGAGAGAGAGAGAGAGAGAGAGAGAGAGAGAGAGAGAGAGAGAGAAAATTTTAATATAACTTGGTTTTGAAAGCTATAAACAAAGAAAGATAACTCTAATATAACATGACAGAAAACGGATTAAACTTTTTAGCACATGATGAATGCCACATTCGTAATATCTTTTGAAAAACAGTAAATATAAATGTGATTAATTTTTTTTTAATATTCCGTATATCAAACTATCATTTGGTATTTTAAAAGCCCTTTCTGCAGGTTATGGAACATAGCAGGTAGGTAAAATTCAATAGATCCAGTTGAATTAGAAATACATGTAGGTGAATTTTCTAATTTAGATAGACCCATCTTTAAATAATGGAATTTTACCGTTTCTTTAATTGATTTAGAGATATGCTAAAAATTGAAGATAATGTCAAATATTGGAATAATTATTGTTTAACGTCCCTCTTTAGAATTTCTAGCTCATATGGAGACGCCACCTTTGCCAGTGAAGGGCTGCAAAATTTAGTTCTAAGCTCGGCACTTAAATACGACCTTTGAGCAGGGAGGGATCTTTGTCCTGCCACACCTGCTGTGACTCGGGACCTCGGTTTTCGCGGTCTCATCCGAAGAACCGGCCCATTTAGTCGCCTCTTACAACTAGCAAGTGATATTGAGGACCTATTCTAACCCGGATCCCTACGGGAGTCAAATATTTGAAAGTTTTCAGTTTAGACATATCTTAAATAATTTGGCATAGTCCTAAGGATAAACTTCAATAAACATAATTCCAATTCTATAATCTGAAGTTGAAATGTTTGAATACATGTACCTACCTACCTACCTACCCACCCACCCACCTACCTACCTACATGTACCTAACTACCTAACTACTTACCTACCTACCTACCTATATACATGTATATATAAAATTGTTTACAATGGAACTATTTGATGTTGGTATCTGAGGCGATTTCCTGTGGGTACACTCAGGCTGTTTACACACATGAAAGGTAAAGATAACGATCAGTGATCAATCTCATACCTGTAAGCAATACAAAATAGAGAGTTGGGCAAACACGGTACCCTGGACACACCAGAGGTGGGATCAGGTGCTTAGGAGGAGTAAGCATCCCCTGTCGACTGGTCACACTCGCCGTGAGCCCTGTATCTTGATAAGGTAAACGGGGTTATCCGTAGTCAAAATCAATTTGCCAAGAACGGCCTAACAATCGGTATGAAACACGTCAGACAGCATTTGGTCCAGTAATAGGTTGTATTGGCAAACTAGATCGTTATAACGACCATAGAATTTGCGAAAACCGAGGTCCCGTGTCACAGCAGGTGTGACACGTTAAAGATCCCTCCCTGCTCAATGGCCATAAGTGCCGAGCATAGGCCTAAATTTTGCAGCCCTTCACCGGTAGTGGTGACGTCTCCATATGAGTGAAATATTCTCGAGAGGGACGTAAAACAATATTCAATCAATCAATCATAAAGTTGAATTGTTAGTTTGTCGTTAATATCTACTTTCATTAAAATATCTAAGTATGAAGCAGAAGTGAACAACTCTGTGGTGTCTTTTATTTCGTTCTCAGGGATATATCGAATCGACATATGAATGAAAATTAATAATGTTTTAATAGATAAAACGTCGTCGATAGATCTATATGTCGAATTAAAGGCCACAGCAAGAGATTTTTTCCTCTCACGTAGAAGTTTTTGAATAAATTCTGCTTCATAAGAATACGAAAACAGGCCAGCTAACAAAGGAGCACAATTCGTGCCCCATGGGAATTCCAACAGACTGTTGGAAGACCTGATCACCAAAGTCCACGAAGGTATTGTCAATGAGGAACTCCAGCATACTTTTTATTTCAACTTCAGAGTACTTATGCGTGGAATCAGAGTGGTGTTTAAGAAAGGATTTTTTTGGATGACCGATCACTAGATATGAATATTTCTGTTTTCCATTTTTGTTGAAGAAGCAACTGTCTATGATGTCAAAAAGTCTAGTCTTGTAAGATACACGTGGATATTAGGGTAGTGTTGGTTGCGGGCAATAATTAGAAATGCCGTTTAGGGTATTGTTTTTCCAGTGTCAGCAGACGAGACAGGTAACATAGAACATTTTCGACTGCTTTATTCGGCATCAATTCTGCAAACTGATTTTAATGATTCTTTTCCTCTATAGTAATAGAATAGAATAGAATAGAATATGATTTATTTCCAAATTAGGGCCCTCTCGGGCATACAGCATACATGGTTGTTAACATTTCAATGTGCAATGACGATAAAAAGAAAAACAAAACAAGAGTAAAATATGCACTATTAGTATGAGCAATGTTCATACATGAGACATTTGAACATGATAATACTTATTTGTATTATATGTAAGTACCACCGTGTATCCTAATGCAAAACAGTCAGAAATACATATAGGGGAAAATATATATATATAGATGTCTATATATATACATGTACATAACAACTCTACATGTAATAATAGTAAAGGTAGTATAAGTACATATGATTAACTCCACTGTAATGCAAAAGATACCACGGGACGGTGCATTGGTACTAGATCAACATGTCATGTTTATAATGAGTGCATATGTAATATATAGTGAAAATAATTACCGGTTTGATACTTTACAACGTTTCTTCTCGACTTCTATGGCAAGCCGTTTTAATATCTATTTAAAGAAAAAAAAATTTAACTTAAATTTCCGTTGAGATATCTCCCTTGGCCGCTTAAAGAGATAATTATGACTCTTTCGCAAATCCTCATAAAGATATCTCTTTAATTAGTTAAAGAAATAACTCTCCAAGAGAAAGAAATATCTCTCAAAGAAAGAGACATGTCTCTCGAAATGAAAATATGGCTCAATTTAAAAGAGATATCCTAAATTAAGGAAATATCTTTTTTCTTCGAGAGATTTTTCTGTTTCTTTAAAAAAAAAAACCAAGACATATCTTTTTAAATGAGAGACATCTTTTTTCCTAAGAGAGATGTCTTCTGGTATTAAGAGATACCTCTTTATATTAGAGAGATATCTTATTTTTCGAATGAAAAGTAAAACGGCTTGTCATAGGGAATGGATTGGACCGAAAACCCATGGTTTGTGAAGATGGTTGTGTGAATAACCCTTAAGTTTTGAGTAATGTAAATAAAATTAAGCCAATTTGCTGAAGAACGCCAGACAGTGATATTGTAATAGACAGGTCTTTCTTCACAAATTTTCTTGTGTGTTTGGGAAGGGGGGTGGCCTTTAGACACATATTTTGTCTATAGTTGCACAACAGAATGTGAAATTCCAATTTAAAGGGAAAATTGTACATTTACTGTATATAGTGGAAAGCTATAATGCCATTGTTGAATTGTCATGGTTTATTACTGTTCTTTGACTGCGTTGGTTCAGAGATTGGTTTTTTTTTTTTTTTATTGTTGTATATAAACATGAGGTCCAGCTGTATTTTATTCTCCACATGTTTTCTATGAATGAAATGTACAATAAAATGGGACTGTAACGATAACAACAATGAAAGACTGAATCATATTGACTAAATCTTATCATCTATGTGAATTCTAAATGAAACAACAACACATAGTAGCTATAGGGTAAGTTTGCATGACTTTGAATCAATGGCAGCCTCTATGTACTTAACTCTGTGTGCACCTAAGATAAACATGTGTAGGATATATGAATTAAACTGAGGATAGACCAAACAATCTATGGGATATTTCACACAGGTAAGTGTACTAATTAATAGTCATTGATTGTGAACTGTAGGATGCATTACCTAATTTGGAACTATTTTGTGCATGCCCAAGGATACATTTTCTTCCTTGTTGGTAGTGAAGTCACAAAATATAGTGCAGTGAATTCAGTATCTATTTCAATCAATTAACTAGGCAAGTTATTCAATTATTTTTATTGCATCAATTAATATTACTTGTATATCATTTTTGTATAAAGATGACAGTGTTTATTGAATGATTTAAGATAAGTTTTTCTGTCAGGAATTGTCAGGAAAATCGAGTAATTTGATTGGCTAATTCCTAGCTGCTGAAACTATATAAAGGAGGAAGAAGCTCATTTTAAATAGATAGCTGTCTCAAGCACATTGGTGATCAGCATCAGGACACAATTTGAGAGAAACTTAGGTACAAAAAAAAAAAAAAAAAAAAAAAAAATAAATTTGTTGACAGAGATCATAATCATTATAAAGAAACTTATCAATACTTCTTTCCTATCTAATATTTGGATAAATTATAATTACTCGACAACTGAAGAATCCTGACAAATAAATTCCTTGCAAGTAAAATCCTGACAATTGAAATCCTGACAATTGAAATCCTGACAACTGCAAAATCCTGACATCTTATTTTCTTGACAATTTAATTCCTGACAATCCAAAGTTATTGAACATTATTATTATAGTAATAATTAATTATCCTATATGTAGATTCTCTTTGCCAGAGTTATTCCCCTTATATTCCCCTCTACTGTACAATGCTATTCTCATTCTTCTGAAACCTTGAGCTATCTCCCACCACTCATAAGACCCTGTGAAAGGTTATAATTATATACGGGTTGTGATTCCCAGGTGACATTGTTTAATGATGGACCAATGCAGTTTTGTGTATCTTTATGCATTGTTGATGTGAAGAAACTAAACATTTGATCTGTAAAGAAAGTTGTGATTATACGTGATGACGATTACTAGAGGCCAGCCTGTTACAATATATTACTTGTACAATACATGTCAGTGGCGGACCTAGTCTGGTCCCCACCCCTGCCATTCATTGATCACTCGTTTTGAGGGATCAATGAGTGGCGGGGGCGGGGGACCAGGCTATGGAGTATCCAAAATTTGTTAGTGGGGGTGGTTGACTTGTGGTCTAGGGGCGTTAAGGTTTTGGGCTTTTGGAGTTACTTTTATATATGGGTTATATTGTATTCTATATACTTTCTACATAATAAAATCGATCAAAAACAACAAAAAATTGATTGTTTATCTTTGTGCACGTGTTTGTATGTATAATGTCAAATCTTGTAATTTGCTATTGTTTCACTCTTTTTTTTTGGTCATAAAAGGGCCAAATTTATTGCAATTTATTTATTATTATTCCCCTCTAAATCCGCCTCTGCATGTACATCTGGTATGAAGTGCCAGATTAACATAAACTCAAATAATTGAAGATATCTTTAATCATTTGAGAATATCATCAATTCAATTATTGCACGCAATAATTGAATTGATGCGCGCATCAAATCAATAAATTGCTTTCATTAATTCAATCAATGCGCGCATCAATGTGGTGGAATCATTGCTGACAAAATTTTATTTATAGCTCGGTAAAATGATTTAATGGTCTCTTTAAAATGATTTGATTGAAGATATCATAAATTGAAGAGAGCAGTAATTAAATTATTGCGGGCAGTAATTGAACTGACGAGCGGTATGTACAAGATTCGACTTTCCTGTAACGAGTGTAACCAATTCTGATATCATCAATCCATTTAAAGAGAGCAACAATTCAATTATTGCGTTCATCAATTCAGTAGAATAATCATATTATATAATATTATGTACGCAATATTCAATTAATGCGGGCAATTATTTAGAGTTGAAAAGAAGATATATTCAACGATTTGAGTATCGGGTTCGACATTCCTATGTACATGTAACGAGTGTAAACAATGCCTTCTGCCGCTGTTCAAAACACACTGAGTCGTTTTTTGTGTACATTCTGTTAACTGACAGGTAAGCCTTGTTTATTTGAAATATGTTTATATATATTAATGGAATATTGTCTTTAATTACAAAGAATGTTATCCTCAAACTGTGTTAGATATTGTTACCGTTTCCATAACTCTACTTTCGTTTTATCCCCCCCCCCCCCCCCAAATGTAAAAATATTTGTTAATATTGGGGCTCTAAGACAGGTATGTGTAATGGATTCCATTGGCATTGATGATATGGTTCCATGGAATTCGCGAAAACACCAGGTGATTACCAAAAATTACACCAATATTAAATATACAATATTGTATCGATCATTGTATCATTGGGGCTCGTCACGAAATTTTTGTCTTATTGAAATTTGACATCGTCTATTCTATATTTACACAAATATATGTAAATTATATAGAATAGAAATGGCCAATTCATAACGAGCCTCTGTGATTGTATCTGTGTCATTAAAACACATACAGGATGTCAGTTCACACTTATATAAATATACATGTATTTCTAAAGTTTCATTCATTTTGATTGACAATTGAATGATTTATAACGAATTTCTGTATCATGTTTTTTTTTATTAAGGGGATGATGGCCAAACAAAACGCTGTTTTGTGTGGATCATTTCAGAAAATTAATTTACAATGTGACCTGAAATTGAAGGTGAAAAAAAAAAAAAATTTCATTATATTACAATATACTTACTATTTCAGTAGAACAAATACTATATATGGCTGATGAAGTGCTATATTATAAATAAAATGTGGAGCATCTTACATGGTGATGAAAATCACAGGCACCTGAAGTGTGGATATAACTTGTATAGATCATATGTAACCCCCCCCCCCCCTTATAGAATAAAATCATTTTATACAGAACTAGTAATAAGTAATTATCCAAAATATGTGATTTCCCCACCGATCACCCTCATATGTTGTTCTGAGTATTCAGTTTCTACTTTCTGTAAGCTTTTGAGATGGCCACTTGTGAGATACTAATAGATGTGTTAATATCTCACAAGTGGATCTCAGAAGCTTACAAAAAGTAGAAACTGGCTATTCAGAACATAATGAGAGTGATCGGTGGGGAAATCACATATTTTGGACAAGTTATTGGTTGGTTCTGTATTTATTTTCCATTGGGTAGGCTATCCACACTGTAGGTGCCTGTGATGAAAATTAGTTACAAATCATTTAAATTTTCTATCAACATGAAGAAACTTTGGGAATATATGAATAAGTGTGAACTAACATCATGTAGATGTTTTTTAATGATATGTTGGTGTTTGCGGTACATTTATTGGTGTTTTCGGTAATTACCTGGTGCTTTTTGGTGTTTCCACTAATTCCATGCATGGACCGATGAGTGACTGAGTGTATTTAACGTGAATTTTTTGTGTGACATATTTTCTTATGTATCAGAAACAGAATCATACATGTAGTCATTAAAATTTGATTTTAAAAAATCCCTCCCAATCAGTTGTATATTTTCGTTTTGATGGTTAAACATTTGATACAAGGTTTCGTAAATCTAAGAGTGAAAATGAAAAAAAAAATAATGCTGGCCTTGTTAAGCTTGAGACATTAGTGTAGGACGGCCACAATATGGGTTCCAAATCTTTGTAAGACAAGGTGATGCAGCTTAGCATGGTGACCCTATTGGCCTTTGTAAAGATTTTGCCATTAATGTATTATACATGTACAGATTGTTTCCTTTTGTTTTGTTTGATTTTTAATTGTTTGAAATGGCTTTGTTCATTCATTTGTTAGCAATGAGGAATTTTAAAGGGACTCGTGTGGTCCGGGGACCTGATTGGAACTTCCCTGATGCTGATGGAGGTGACGGTCATGTAGGAACAGTAACTGAGGTAATGTTGATGGAGGTGAAGGTCATGTAGGAACAGTAACTGAGGTAATGTTGATGGAGGTGAAGGTCATGTAGGAACAGTAACTGAGGTAATGTTGATGGAGGTGAAGGTCATGTAGGAACAGTAACTGAGGTAATGTTGATGGAGGTGAAGGTCATGTAGGAACAGTAACTGAGGTAATGTTGATGGAGGTGAAGGTCATGTAGGAACAGTAACTGAGGTAATGTTGATGGAGGTGAAAGTCATGTAGGAACAGTAACTGAGGTAATGTTGATGGAGGTGAAGGTCATGTAGGAACAGTAACTGAGGTAATGTTGATGGAGGTGAAAGTCATGTAGGAACAGTAACTGAGGTAATGTTGATGGAGGTGAAGGTCATGTAGGAACAGTAACAGAGGTAATGTTGATGGAGGTGAAGGTCATGTAGGAACAGTAACTGAGGTAACATTGATGGAGGTGAAGGTCATGTAGGAACAGTAACTGAGGTAATGTTGATGGAGGTGAAGGTCATGTAGGAACAGTAACTGAGGTAATGTTATGGTGTAGCCTGCAGAACTTTAGCTCTCTGAAATAATATTGGGACAGGTCAGACATCTGTCCCAATCTCTGATCTCAAACATCTGTTCCAATCTCTGATCTCAGACATCTGTCCCAATCTCTGATCTCAGTGATCTGTCCCGATCTCTGATCTCAGACATCTGTTCCAATCTCTGATCTCAGACATCTGTCCCAATCTCTGATCTCAGATATCTGTCCCGATCTCTGATCTCAGACATCTGTCCCGATCTCTGATCTCAGACATCTGTCCTGATCTCTTATCTCAGTGATCTGTCCCAATATTTTTTTTTCAGAGAGCTACAGTTTTGTAGCTAGTTATGGTGTTCATTGTGCGTGTTCATTCTCTGCCAGGCTTGTTAGAACTCTATCAAGTTGAGTGAAGACTGGTGAACATTTGTGTACATACTTTATTGGGATAAAACTTTTACAATGCATTTTGTAATGTGAAATACATACTATATAGGACAAAGTGCTGATCAATGCAAAAAGTTGTAGGTCAAAATTTTACTCAGCCCATGTTCACAAGCTTGTAATCTTGGAGAAAAGTATATTCTAAATGTTTTAATTTGTATTCATATTATAGAAACTGGTATTTATATATATCTGTAAATGACCGTCGATGGGGCATATTTATTACATAGTCATTTATTGACTGAGGTATGGGATTACACCTGGTTAATAAAGAACAAGGTACGGTATTAGCCGTATACGGCTGAAAAAATTGACAATTTTTCAACTACGGTATTTTGTGTTTATCCTTTATATTTTGTTTCTACGAGCACCAAAGCTAAAATCAACTCTGATTAAAATGACATAATATTTGAGTGACGTCACAAAACCACGCCAAACTGTGATCATTTGACGAAATCCATTTATTGTCAATGTAATATCTGTAAACTTTGATTAAATTAGATATTTTCACATATGCTAACTGCTTTCAAATTTTACATATATAATGAAAACCTAAAGATTTTCCTTGGCTTCGACTAGCAAGGCATGGAATTTCCTAACCAGGTATTGATCGATCGTTATGTACCCGGTCAGTAAATGACCATGTAACTGATAATGCCAGTGTTGTTTTGAGTGCAGGTGGATTTCAATGAAGAGACCGTGATGGTTGTGTGGGATGTTGGTGGAGAACTGGACTACCCTTGTACAGAAGGCAAATTTTACCTACAGATTTTGGATAATGCACCAACAGGCAAGCTAGTGTCAAACATCTCCCCTCATTAATTAATGGAAGAACAGCCAAAAAATTTAAGATTCTGCTGACAAATACACAGAGAAATGATCAAGTTTGCAAAACCACAAGTAGTATGACAAATTGATTTGGAAATTGGTTCTTGCTATTAAGAAACTGATGTTTGATACATATTGTGTATAAAAAAGATTCATAAACTTGAATAGGTGTTATCCATAAAGATGTAAGCTGCACTGTCTGCAAGAGAAGTGAAATTCCAGGGATGAGATGGGTGTGCTTACAGTGTAAAAATATCAACCTATGCTCTCTATGCTACATGACTGGAAAGCATGATACTGGTCATGATTTTGGAAGAGTTGATATACCAAATTCCTCAATGTGAGTTACATTGAACTGTATTATTTAATCATTTAATGCTATATAACATGGTTCTTTTACAAAATAATAGAAAAATAAGATGTAATCTTTTAAATCAGAGTAAAGGTTGGAAAAAGAAAAAAAACCACAACGAAAAAATCAAGAGGGCTTTTCCCAAAAGCAAAGGTTCAGAGAGGGGCACACTGGAAATGGGGAGACACTAATGGTGAGAACAAGGTGTTTATAGCTGGGAATATTTATTACTGTAGATCGAATCATTCAATTTGCTGAGATAAAAATTTTGTGCTTTGAGAAAAATTAGCATATTGGTGGGAACTCCATTTTATTGTGTGAAGAGCTGCAATCCTTTCTTGTAGTTCACTTTCTCTTGTTTGTGGAGGATTTTAACTTGAGGTGGATATGTCACAATCTAACTAGATCTTCTCTAACCGTCACACGCACACTGTAACGGCCAGAGAAGAATTAGATAGGGATATATGTCGATACCATGAACACAACAAAATCTGAAATCAAACCTGATAAGGAATGATTTACAGTACATGCATTTGAGAACTTCTTTGTATCCTCAGTCTCCATTAGATCACGATGAAAAATTTGTGTATCTTCAATTACATGTATGATGTGTGATAAAATTTAGATAATATCAAATTAGCAGTTTAAAATGTCATCTATCAAATTTTATTCAATATGGAGTTTATTACTTACTATCATATAACATGCAATGAGAACAAATATAGTAATATTTTAAATACTTGATACGATTTTGAATAAAAACTACAATTGACTATCACTATTCCACAGGTGGAGAGGAGGTTCATGGAGTGGTACAGGACGTATGTGACTGGGGACCCAGTAGTTATCGTGGTGCTGTCAGGGTGTGCTGGGAGAACAGACACCACACGGTGGAGCGGTACAGAGTGGGGGGCGATGGAGAGGTGGATCTCATGGCCTTACAGGCTGCAGAGGGATACATATACTACTCAGACCATCTTCCTAATGTTGGTATGCGCATTTGTATACTGTATTCTTTGTCAGCCATTCTGAGGCAAGGTCCATGTCAGTTCTTTTTTAAGTTCATTTGTTTCTGTTTTAGAAGGGTCCCTTAGTTATAGTCAAGTTAATGCAATTATTCCTTAGATTAATTTAGTGCAGCTGGAACTTTCACATGACTTCATTTTCCTTTTGTTCTAGCCACTTAGATATATTTTAAACATACAATGAAGATATAAATCATCTGTGTGTGATTCAGATGAATGCTGTACTAATGTGGCTCAGGTTCTTTTGTGTAGTTATTCTTGCTTTTTATTTGTGAAAAAATTAGTTATGATGAAATAGTGCTATTTGACTTAGTTAACATGTTCTTGTATTCTTTCTTGCATTTAGTTATATGTGGTACTCTGATTGCCTTAACAGATCTTGAAAACTTGCATTCGGGGGACTACAAAATTGGTGACAAAGTGCGAATAGATCTTAGTGCATCTGAACTCAAAGTCTTGCAATCATCCAGTGATATTGGTTGGCTAGAACAGATGGCATATGTAGGTTTGAAATGAATATTATGATCATTCTTTAATGTATATTGTACGAAAAAGTCAGCAAGAAGTTAGTTAACATTATACATGTACAGTCATTGACTTGGTTCATTGATGGCAGCATTTTTGTTTGCTCAAGAACGGATTTCTTGCCCAAAGCTGAGGGTCACACAAATCTAGTCTATAACTGTTCCTTCATTTTTATACGCTCATCTTTAGACGGGATGTATTATGGTACAGCGATGTCTGTCCGTCCGTCCATCCGTCCGTTTGTTTGATGTTTTCTCTTTATAATTTCATTTCCCTTTCACACATCATGCTGAAACTTGCTGTGTAGCTTCTTTGTGGGTCACTCTAGATCATACTGCAATTTTGATTCATTTCGACCTTTTTTCCAGGAGTTTTGCCCCTTTATTTGGAAATAATTATTACATGGAGGGTACATAATTTGTCCGCCCTACTCCTCCCACAGTTTTCAAGTGAGAGCCTTCTTATTTTGTGGAATGTTTGCATGGGTATTGAAGATGTGCATGTGGGATGGATTTTGATTTTCTACAGTTTTTGAGAAAATTACAGGTTGTTGAACTTAGTCTATTTGGAAATTAATACTCTATGGAGGGTACATAATTTGTCCACCCTACTCCTCCCACAGTTTTCAAGTGAGGACCTTCTTATTTTGTGGAGTGTTTGTATAGGTACTGAAGATGTGCATGTGGGATGGATTTTGATTTTCTACAATTTTTGAGAAAATTACAGGTTGTTGAACTAGTTTATTTGGAAATTAATATTATATGGAGGGTACATAATTTGTCTGCCCAACTCCTCCCACATTTTGCAAGTGAGGACCATCTTATTTTGTAGAGTGTTTGTATGGGTATTGAAAATGTGCATCTGTGGAAGGATTTTGATTTTCTTCCATTTTTGAAAAAATTACAGGTTGTTGAACTTGGTAGATTTTGAGGAAATCTTGATTTTTAAGCTAAGACCCTTTGTTCATATGAAAGTTTGTCACAGCCTCATGATGGCTGATACTACTTGAAGCAAAGTTATACAAATTATAGCACAAGAAAAACACCCTATGTAAGCATTTCACGGGCGTATTATGTACCGTTTGCGGTACTCTTGTTACAAGAATTGTGTGATTATATAATCAACAATTTAAGAGACTGTTGACAGGCAACAGTAGATAAAGAGTTAGGAGACTATTTTAATCAAATGTTTATCAGTAAATGTATGGAGCGTCAAATTAGCATAAACTCAAATAATTTACAATATGTTTCATTATCTGAAGATATCATCAATTCAAGTATTGCGTGCAATAATAGAATTATTGTGCGCATCAATTGAATTGATGTGAGCAATAATTGATTTGATATGCACAATCATTCAGTTATTTAGAGCAATAATTGGTGTGATATTGCACACATTAATTCAATTGATGAGAGCAATAATTAATTTGATGTGTATATCAATTCAATTAATGCTCTAATCAATTCTATTGATGTGCGCATCAATGTGGTGGAATTATTGCTTGCAAAATTTAATTTGGAGCTTGTTATAAATCATTTGATGATCTCTTTGATTTAATTGAAGACATCTTTGATTATTCACAATGTTTTTATACAAGGAATTAATGCATGTATCAATTCTTTTAATGAGATCAACAATTTATTTAAAGAGATCATTAATTCCATTGTGGATATGTTGCATTTAAGATATCTCTAATTATGTAATTTCTCTCTCTAAAAGAATGATTGCATGCATCAATTGAATTAATGATATCATTAATTCAATCAAAGAGAGCAATAATTCAATTATTACACACATTAATTGAATTATTGCTCTCTTCAATTAAATTATATGCCACTCATCAGTTCAATTGTTGATGTCATGAATTCATGTTAGGGAGCAACAATTTAGTCATAGTGCTCATCAATTCAGCTGATTTATTAAAGCTATCAACAATTCAATTAATGTGTACAATAATTCAGAATTAAATATATTATTAATTTTTGGAAGAGATCTTTAATTGAATTGTTGCATGCATCAAATGATTGATGATCTCATCAGATGATTAAAAATATCTTCAATAATTATTTGAGTTTATGTTAGTTTGGCACTCCATGTAAATGTTGTTAAATAGAATTGATTTTCTATAGGGAAAATAAAGGTGTATAAACAAGTTTTTTTTCTTGCAGGATGAACATTATTACTCATTAGGTCTGTTACTGACTGCATACAGAAATTTGTGAGGTTGTTAAAGTTGATAGAAAGCAAGGCAAAGCCGAGCCTTCTGTGGACTTTAACAATCCGAAATTTTCTGTAGACAGTCAGTAACAAACCTAATGAGTGAATTTGTTGAGGAATAATATGTTTGATGGATGCCATGTTGCCATCTAAATTTTTCTTGCTACTCGATGTTCTAAAGAAATTTAGATGGCAATCATGTGATTCATTTTATCCAGTGACATATGCCATCATTCTAGTGGAGGCAAAAAAAACATCATTCATCTTCATGAAAATTTTGATTGAAAATTGTGTAACTATTTTACCCATTTGGTTAATTTTTGGATGCCAACTTGCATATATATTTAGGAGAGGGATTTGTAAGTTGTTAGAACTTGTTCCAAATCCATATGATTTCATCAATAAAATATG
Source organism: Ostrea edulis (assembly GCF_947568905.1). Classification (NCBI taxonomy): domain Eukaryota; kingdom Metazoa; phylum Mollusca; class Bivalvia; order Ostreida; family Ostreidae; genus Ostrea; species Ostrea edulis. Next base: position 102,406,690 of record NC_079164.1, read on the forward strand.
TTCAAAACAAAGCATATCGACAATGCATTTATAGATATTGATATCTCTTGTAAAGCATTTGTTAATATTTATATTTCCAATGTTTTTGCCTTTGATATCTCTAAAAATTGTATGATAACCATTTTCTCATGAAGATGTTGCAGTTGTAAACAATGTATGTATGAATACTTTTGAATACACTCATAGTATGTTTGTTTTAACAGTTGGGAATTCCAACAAAAACGAAAGGAGAATGGGAATATAAGAAATATACTTCATTTTTAAAAATACATAACGGTATGAACTGCAACACTTCATGCCATGAAGTGCTAATGCCTTATTTTCGTTACAAAGAATAGGATAGTGACCAAAAGGTTAACAGTCGAAACTCAGCAAGATCAGCTGACTTGAATGTAGCACATTGTGTCCTTGGACAAATCATACACCTAGAACTGGGTGTCAGCTGCAGGGGGTTACACCAGTCTCAGGAAAGATTGTAGAGCTTCGTAGATACTACATATACCTATAGATCCTCCTGACTTGGGACATTTTTCAATTAACTTATCTTTGTTGTAGAGTGTGAACAACACTGGGACTGTGATTCACATACCAACTACAAGTCAAGCAAGGGTCCAGTACCAAAATGGACACCTGTTCACCTTCCCGAAATTTGTTCTGACAAGAGTGAGTAGGAATCCGATTATCTAAAAACACATGCATCCAACTCTAATCTATATATTCAGTTTTGTGTGTTGTATGGATAAGATATTGTAATATTTTCATTATTGCTTATCAGATATAATCAAAGTACCATAAGCAATTAAATAGTTAATTGAATAGATATTATTCCATTTTCAAAGTTGTTAAAGCATTCATCTTCATCAAGTAGGATGGGCCACGTACATATCAACTGCCAAAACATTGAAAATGACAGATTTCAATTTTCCTTCATTTAAAACATTTGATTGTTGTTTTAAGCAAAAATATTTTTTAAAAAGAAATAAATTAAAAACAAGCATTTTTGGAAAATGTTTTTTTTAGTGAATCTCCAGAACTCAAAAGAAACTAACTCCAGACTTTTCCGCTAATCAAAAAATCTTGTGACCACCTGTCTCTGCTGTTTCATTTAATGTAAAAAATAAAAATGTGTAATAAAAATTCATGTGACCACTCTATCTCTACTGTTTCAGTGTGTGAAAGTAATTGCTACATTGTATATGCTTTATGACTAGCAATAACATTGTATTTATCTCTAAAGTATTGCATGGCATGCATTCGATCATCACATTAAAACTCATTTTTTGTTGTTATTTAAGATGATTAAAGTTGAGTTCTGGGTAGTTAAATGGTTATTGCTTTTTTGTGATACATGTACTGAAAACATGATTGATAATTTCATATTAAAAAACACGATCAGTAATCAGAATAGTAGAGAACATTTAGCTACAGACAATCAATTACCACTGATACTGGTATTCAGAACATCACAGTGCTAGGTTTTTAGCTCACCTGAGCTGAAAGCTCAAATGAGCTTTTCTGATCACTTGTTGTACGCCGTCTGTCTGTAAACTTTTCGCATTTTCGACTTCTTCTCCAGAAACATTGGGCCAATTTCAACCAAACTTTGCAAAAAGCATCCTTAAGTAAAGGGCTTTCAAGTTTGTCCAAATGAAGGGCCATGCCCCTTCAAAGGGGAGATAATCACAAAAATGCAAAAGTATTGAGGGGTCATTTAAAAATCTTCTTCTCAATAACCACTGGGCAAGAAGAGCTGAAATTCATTTAAAAGCTTTCTGACATAGTGCAGATTCAAGTTTGTTAAAACCATGACCCCCGAGGGTAGGGTGGGGACACAATAGGGGATCAAAGTTTTACATCGAAATATATAGGGAAAATCTTTAAAAATCTTCTTAAGAACCACTGGGCCAGGAAAGTACAAATTTACATGAAAGCTTCCTGACATAGTATATAATCCAAGTTTGTTAAAAGCATAGTCCCCGGGGTAGGGTGTGATCACAATAGGGAATCAAAGATTTACATGGGAATACATAGGGAAAAATCTTTAAAAATCTTCTTCCTCAGAATCACTTAGCCTGAGCCAGAAAAGGTTACATTTGCATGAAAGCTTCCTGACTTAGTGCAGATTAAAGTTTGTTAAAGTCATGGCCCCCAGGGTTAGGGTTGGGCCACAATATGGGATCAAAGTTTTACATACAAATATATAGAGAAAATATTTAAATATGGGCCAAAGTGACTCAGGTGAGCAATGTGGCCCATGAACCTCTTGTTATATTTTCTAGTTGTGTCATACACATGATGTAACTCAACAACCCAATTCCCCATCCCAGAGAATGTTCCAAGTTATTTCTCAGTAAAACATTATTTCCTTGTAGAATACTTTTGACTTATTTCCCCTATAGAATATTCTGATCCTAAAGAATGCTCTGGTCTTATTTTTCTGTAGATTATTCCAATTTGATTTCTCTGTAGACTGTTCTGACCTATTTCTCTGTAGACTGTTCTGACCTATTTCTCTGTAGACTGTTCTGACCTATTTCTTTATAGAACTTGTTTCCCTGCAGAATGTTTTGACTTGTTTCCTTGCAGAATTTTCTGACTTAATTTCCTGCAGAAATTCCCTACTTATTTTCCTGTAGAATGTTCTGAGTTATTTCCCTGAAGGATGTTCTGAGTTATTTCCCTGTAGAATGTTGTGAGTTATTTCCCTGAAGGATGTTCTGAGTTATTTCCCTGTAGAATGTTGTGAGTTATTTCCCTGAAGGATGTTCTGAGTTATTTCCCTGTAGAATGTTCTGATTTGCTTTACCTTTTGATTGTTCTAACTTATTTCCCTGTAGTTTCACCGACTAGAAATGGGGGATCTTGTTCGAGTCATGAGGGACAAAACCATAGCATTTCGGCTTCAGCAAGGACATGGTGGCTGGTCAAAAAATCAAGACCTGGTCAGTTCAACTTATTAACACAGCAGTAAAGTAATCAAATTTTTCAGAGTGTACCAGATACATTTTACTATATTCTATTAAAGATAAAGCCAAAAAACTCAACTCTTCATAATCTCAAATGCCTGAAAACCAGAAAATTAAACAGTGTGCTCAGTATATTGAATTTGAATGATACTGAATTGTATTTAGGAACGTCATTAGAATTCACTGGTAGTATGACATACCTGTACATTGACAGACACTGGGTAAGCTGGGGAGGATCGTGCACATTGATGATGATGGCGACGTGTCAGTGGTTGTGGGAGACAGTCAGCATCTGTTCAGCCCAGTATGTCTTGATGTGGTGGATCCCAATTCTCTCTCAACGAGGGAAAAAGTGCCCGCCATTCCTAACAATCTCCACTCCATCAAATGTAAGGGTCATCTCGAGCAGGATCTAATTATCAGTGGTACACATTTAACAGAAACAATTTTAGCTCACCTGAGCTGAAAATTCATGTGAGCTTTTCTGTTCACCTGTTGTCTGTCCATAAAGTTTTCACATTTTCATCTACTTCTCCAGAACCACTGCACTTGGCAAAATTCATCCTTGGGTAAAAGGTTTCCAAGTTAGTTTGTTCATGTTAATAGATGGGCATCCTCAGGTAGTCCAGATTCAAATTTGTTGAAATCAGTGACTCCCAAGGGTAAGGTGGGGCCACAATAGGGGTTACATTAAACTAAATCAGTGACTCCCAAGGGTAAGGTGGGGCCACAATAGGGGTTACATTAAACTAAATGGATATATAGATGGAGTAAGTAGTCCTTTACCAAAATTGTAAATTTCATGATCCTAGGGGTAAGGGTTTGGTTTCAGGTTGGTGCCAAAATGAATATAGTGATTTGGAGGACTTCTTTAAGTTTGCTGATACCGTATGAAAATTTAAATGTATATTTGGGAATAGCAGAAAAAGATGTACAAAAAATGGCCAATTTCACAACCCCAGGGTTTTGACTCTAGGATGAGTCCAAATTAGTCATATTGTGTATATATTAGCTTTTTATCAGTTTATGAACTTTTGAGGGCATTGAAGGTTACAAGAACACATCTTGTTTTATACTGTTACTGAATTTTAGAATTTAGCTTTATAGATATAGTCAGAATAGGATTTTTTGTTTAGATTTCATAGCCCTTGGGACTAGTGATACTTTTAACTAGTACTCAGGTGACCGATAAGGCCTGTGGGCCTCTTGTTTCTTTACCAAACAAATTCACAGCTATATTAGATAACGTTGAATCACAACCATGCATGCAATGTCTGTCTCGAATTTGTAATCAGTTAAGCATTTCCTTATCTCTTAACAATCAAATGCATTATAAATCACTTTGATTTACTATTGATACTTTCATATACTATAGTAAAAACTTAAATATTTTGATTTACTATGGTAAAAACTTTTGATACTGTAGTTATCTATGGTAAAACAGACAAAAATATTGAAGTATTTTGATTTACTTGAGCAGAAACTGTTACATTTAAAGTTTAGTGACATTTTTTTTTTCACAAACTTTATCAAAAAACAGATTTACAGCAAAATTAAGCTTTGATGCTACAGTTTAAAATAGTATTTTTTATAAGCATGCATCAAATTTGATTGCAGTGTTTGACTGTGAGTTAAGAAGACCCAGTAACACTGATGTACTGCCTCTGTTAACATCTGTTGTAAAGGCCGCAGCGAAAGGGAACCTGGACATCGTGAAACAGATTCTGGAGGCGGACAGAAGCAAGGTCAAATAAACAAAATAAACGGCTCGAAGATTGGAGATTTTAGACTGAAATTTAGAACATTTCTGACCAGTTTTCTACACTTTTTGATACGCCCTCTGGAAGATCAATGGTTGTGGTATATTATTTTTGCCAATCTGTCCACATCTTTAACCTTCACCTTGTTGTTTGAACTGTGTAATATTTGGGAAGCTTAAGATTTATAAGTTGAAAGCATTATGTCACATCAAAGTATAGGTCATGCATAATATCAAGGCAAGGTCAGACTTGTTTACCATAGGACTTAGTCACAGTAGGAGGGAATATATAATATTTTACAATGCATTTTGTTTGTTGGTGCTTTGTGTCATTGTTGATTTTTTGTCCAGGTTAAAGGATTTGTAAGTGCCATGTTGGGACTGAACTCATATTCTTATGAAGCAAGCAGTGTAACAAATCATTCATTTTTACAACAAAAAACTTCAAATTTCACAATGACTGCAGTGGGATTTTTCTGTTTAGAAATGCCTTCATTCGATTTTTTTGTTTTTGTTTTTTGTTTTAGCTCATCTTAGTGAGATTTTATGATCACCTGTTGTCCAGTTTCCGTCTGTCTGTAAACTTTACACATCTTCAACTTCTTCTCCAGAACCAGAGGCCAATTTCAACCAAACTTTTTATAAAGGGTGAAGGGGATTTAAAAAATATTCAAATGAAGGGTGAAACCCTTTTCAAAGGGGAGATAATTAAGAAATACCGAAAATATGGTATCTTTTAGAAATCTGGACCAGAAAAGACAAAAACAACTTAATATATGAAAGTTTCCTTAATGAGTGGAGATTCAAAAGTTTTCAAATAATGGCATTGGGTAGGATGGGGTCACAATAGGGGATTCAAAATTTTAAATGGGGATAGATAGAAAAAATCTAAGAATATTCTTCTCAAGAACATCAGGGTCATGAATAGTCGTACATGTATTGCTATGCGAGCAGTTTGTACAAATCATGGCTCTGTGGGATAGTGTGGGGCCACAATGGAGAAACAAAGTTTTTAATGGAAATAAACACGGAAAAACTTTTCTAAAAAGAAATTTTCTCCAGAGCAACAGTGCCATCATTAGTCATATAGATATGCACAGATCAACAGATAGTGCAGATTCAAGTTTGTCGGCTCCCAGGGGTTGGGAAACTACAATAGGGAATAAAACTTTTATGTGAGGATGATACAGGAAAAATCTTTTACAATCTCTGCAAGGTTCTTCAGGTAGTGTAAATTCAAGTCTGTTCCAACTAAGGTCTTGGGGGGGGGGGGGGGGACATGATAGGGGAACAATATATGAGGACATTTTTCATAAAATTTGTTCCTCACGTCCAGCAGGGGCATGATTTGTCATCATTGCAAGCATCCTCGGGTTATGCAGTTCAATTTTCTCTCTGGTTGGCGTGGGTTGGAATTCCGCTCACACTGTCAAGTGCGAAAGTTCCCAGTGAACTTGTGGAAGGTCGGTGGTCTCTTCCCAGGTACAGTGTGTCTGGGTTCTCTCTTCCACCAATAAAAACTGGATGCCACCAGATAACTGAAAAATTGTTGAGTGTGGCAGAAAACAGCAAAACAATCAATGAATCAAACAATCCCCAGGAAGGGGGGGAGGGAGTCCCCTCATGTTTTACATGATGATATCTATAATCTTTGAAAATTTTCTTATCAAGAACCACTGATTAGATATAATGATATGCAGACATTCCATTGTAGTGCAGATTTGTATTTGATTAGTTACCTTGAATTTTACATAGGCACGTATAGGAAATTTGATAAAAATATAATTTCAAGAGTCACACTAAGTCATATACCAACATGCAAACATTCTGAATTCAGTTTTTTCCCCCATAGACTCTGGGGTTAAGGTGTGGCTAAAATCAGAGATCAAATTCTCCATATTAATTAATACATGAATATAGGGGGAAACTTTGTAAAATTTTAAAACATCTTTTCCAGAACAGCAAAGCCATGTTAAGCATCCCCATGTTGTGTGGATTCAAATTCAGTTAGGCTACAACAACCCCATGGGGCTAGGTTGGGGTCATGATTTGGGGTCAAATTCGTCGTGGAATTAAAGAGTTTAAAGTATCTTTGCTAGCCAAGGGTTTCTGGTTCACTTGGCTATGGGGAGCAGAGTGGACTGAAAAGCCTTGGCTAGCGGAGGTGAGGGTAAAGATCTTCTAAAAATCTCCTGTAGAACAGTGAAGCCCAAGGTGACTCAGGTGAGCATTGTGGTCCACGGGCCTCTTGTTTAAGAGAATTAACATTTCTTCACCTTTTGACAGGTAAACACGGCTGAGAATGGGGTGACTGGCTTACAGATAGCCAGCCACAAGGGCTATGAGAAGGTTGTCAAACTGTTGTTGGAGAGGGGAGCTGATATCAACAAAGCAGATGCAGATGGCAACACCCCACTCCACATTGCTGTTCATGGGTTAGTGCGCATAAATATATTATTTGTTTACATGTATTCAAGCCAATCTAAAATTTCTTACTGACATAAATGTATTATTTGTTTACATGTATTCAAGCCAATCTAAAATTTCTTACTGACATAACTGTATTATTTGTTTACATGTATTCAAGCCAATCTAAAATTTCTTACTGACAATGACTTTACAGTGTGTCATTTTATGAAATTGTTTGATTTAGAGGGAAGACAGCTGTAATAAAACTTTTACTGGATCAAAAAGCAGACTCTTCCATACGTAACAAGTGTGGTCAGACAGCCTTACATCTGGCCATCGCTAGGGAACAGATAGAGAGTATAAAGGCATTGGTTATATCCAGCTGTGATGTACATGTCAAGGTCAGTGTAAGGTCAGGGATATGTTTTTATATCATTGTTTCTTTTTGTAGAGTAGCACTTTCTGTTCTTTTTGTAGAGTAACACTTTCTGTTCTTTTTGGAGAATAACAATTTCTGTTCAAAGTAAATTTTAATTTCTCAATTATTTTTATTTATTTTTGATTTTTTTGTTTTGGTGAAAGGACAGTAATGGTGACACAGCAGTCCATGCAGCTATAAGTACTGGACAGGAGAAGCTATTCAGTGCAGTACTTAGTGCACACCAAGTGAAATTTCAGACAGAAAACACCACAGGATATGACATGCTTCAATGGGCAGTGTTCAAAAACTTCAAAAGGTGAGGCTACAATGTAACATTTCTTTTAGCAGTATAGTGTGGAATATGAAATTTAGTTCAAACATAAAATACAAAATAATTTGTTGTTCTGTAGTGCTGTTGAGGTGATTTTGACAAGGTGTAGCCACAGTTTGTCTGATCTAGTCAACAGAAGGATGTCTGTTACCCAGTTCACAGCTCTCCATATAGCATCTTCTCATAACTCTAGAGAATGTGCCCACCTACTTATAACCAAGGTGAAGTTTGATATACTGTAAATATTTCAATACAATAAAATATCAATATTGAGACATTCTTCTGATTTAACTTTGATTAAAATAGAAGAAAAAAATTGTAGGTGTTAAAAGAAAAAAAATGTAGGTGTTTACCAATAAGTTTGTACAATATACACATGTAAATGAATGCAAAAGTTTCTTGCAATAGGGTGGAATGAAATTAGATATGGTGGACAATAAGAAACAAACACCTCTCCATATTGCTGCAGATCGTGGATATCTGACAATGGTTGAACTCCTGTTAGAATTTGGTAAGCATTGCCACATTTTAAAGGCTGATATTCTATTCTTGTGGAAACTTGTACTTGAATTCAATACTTACCTGTTTGTAGATTTGAAGGTAAATGCCCAAGACAGAAATGGAAATTGTCCTCTTCACTTGGCTCAGATGCAAAACAGTAGAAGTGCATCAGCGGTAAGAGGGAAAAAGTGGAAAAACTAGGATAAAGTGGAAAAACTAGAATAACGTGTGTAGTAGACAAAAAACTAGGGAAAAGTGGAAACACTAGGATAACGTGTGTAGTAGAGAAAAAACTAGGAAAAAGTGGAAACACTAGGATAACGTGTGTAGTAGAGAAAAAAGTGGAAAAAATGGAAGAACTAGGGAAAAATGGAAAAACTAGGATAAAGTGTGTAGTAGAGAAAAAAGTGGAAAAAATGGAAGAACTAGGGAAAAATGGAAAAACTAGGATAAAGTGTGTAGTAGAGAAAAAAGTGGAAAAACTAGGATAAAGTGTGTAGTAGAGAAAACAAGAGGCCCGTGGGCCTAGAATCGCTCTTCTGATACATTGTAGAACAGGCAAAAATTCTCACTAACCAAGATTCATCAATTAACAAAGTTTGATGATGTTAAGTCAAATCAACTGACAAGTCAAATAGTATTCAAATATAGCCGTCAAATTCCAAAAGAAGGCCACAGTGACCTACTTTTTGGTCGACACACTCCAAAGACTCAAGATGCATCAACTGACAAAGTTTGATAATTGAAGTCAAATAGTATCTGAAATATTCAGATATAAACGTCAAATTCCAAAAGTAGGCCACAGTGACCTACTTTTTGCTCAACACACTCTGAAGACTCAAGACCCATCAACTGACAAAGTTTGATGATTGTAAGTCAAATAGTATCTGAAATATTCAAATATAGCCTTCAAAATCCAAAAATAGGTCACGGTGACCTACTTTTTAGTCAACTCACTCTGAAGACTCAACATGCATCAACTGACAAAGTTTGATAATTGTATGTCAAACAGTATCTGAAATATTAAAATATAGCCGTCAAATTCCAAAAGTAGGTCACGGTGATCTACTTTTTGGTCAACAAACTATGAAGACTCAAGATGCATCAACTGACAAAGTTTGATGATCCTAGCTTTCATATAGTGTCCAAAATATGCATCTAAAATTGAAAATGTGAAATTTGAATGTCTGCAAAATTCAAAAAGTAGGTCACTGTAACCTACTTTTTTAATAACTATGTTTTGAGGCCTCTAGACGCATCAACTTACAAGGTTTGATGATTCTAAACCTCTCGGTATCTGAAATAACAACCTAAAATGTATTCATAAATGATTAGCCATAAAATTCAGAAAGTAGGTCATGTTGGCATATTTTTCACATGACGCAGTTTAAGATCCCATGATCTATCAACTGACAACTTTTGATGATCATAGGCTTAAAAGTGTCCAAGATATGCATCAAAATCCATTTAATAATAATTACCTGCGAAGTTCAAAAAATAGGTCACCATGACCTACTTTTGAGACAACATGATATTAGGTCCTAAGATGCATCAACTGATAAAATTTGATGATCCTAGTCCTTATCCTAAGCAAAATATCAAAGTTTTAACAAAACAAAATTTAAGGTCAACTTTGAAGTGACCTTGAGACCACACCCTTTGCCCCAGGATGATGCCTTGAACATTTTTATCTACAACATATCCTCATCCTTATGCATAAGTTTGGTGATAATTTGCCCAGTGGTTCTTGAGAAGAAGACTTTTTAGCAACCACTACTTTTGTTTGCATTTTCCTAATTATCTCCCCTTGTTAAAGGGTCACGACCCTAGTTTTAGTACAAATGAAAGCCCTTGGGCCAAGGATACCCTGTGACAAATTTGACAAAAATTGGCCAAGGGGCTCTTGAGATATAGCCCTTTTTCCAAAAAGTTGATGCACACCGCACACCAGACATTAGCTCTTTGAGCCTTCGGCTCAGAAGAGCTAAAAATAGGATAAAGTGGAAAAACTAGACTAAAGTGTGTAGTAGAGAAAAAAATAGGATAAAGTGTGTAGTAGAGAAAAAAGTGGAAAAACTAGAATAAAGTATGTACATGTAGTAGAGAAAACCCTAGGATAAAGTGGAAAAAGTAGAATAAAATGTGCACTGGAGAAAAAACTAGAAAAAATTTGAAGGATAAAATGTGTAGTAGAGATAAATGGAGTTCAAAGTAGTCTTAAAGAAATAAATTTGCTAAGTAAAGAATTTTGAGCATCATCTTTGAACCCATTTTATTCTCAAAAACAGTATCATTACAACTCTTGTATTCTTTCTGGCAAAACAGAGAAGGCAAAATATTCAAAACCTTCAATCTGATTAATTGGCCATTTTTACATGCTACCAGTCATGAATGTTTGTGGTATAGCATATTGTAATCAAAGCTGGACAAACCATGAATGTCAAACAGAACGAGAACCAAAATTTCAATAATTGACATTTACTTGTATAGGGACAAGAGGGAAGCAAGACAAATAGCTATGTACTGATAGCATGTCTTCTGGTGGAACATGGTGCAGAACTAGGCATAAAAAATAAGGAGGGCAAAACTCCATTAGATTTCACCAATCAACATTCGAGGCTGTTTTTAGAGAGGTAAAAACCATAGAAATTCAATTTTTATTTTTTCAAATTTTTAAAGATATAGGAGAATGTAATGTGGATTAATCAAGCTGAGTTCACAGAAATAAAACCAGATTACTTTCATATTCATATTGAATTTTATGAATTTTTTTTAGAATTTCAAAAGCAGCTAAAGAACAAAGGGCAGCTAACTCAGGGGGAAGTATATCCCATCCGCTCCACTGGTCAAACATGGAGAATGGAAGCTTTGAATTGGTCTCCTTGGATTGTGAGAAGATTGAAGAAAAAGCTGAGTTTTCTAATGTGTCATCCATATTAATAGAAGGACTGCCTAATGCTGATGTGAAAGAGGTCATCCGAGTGCAGAATGCACATCTATGGCAGTTGTTTTCTGTGTATGTTTGTCATACTCACAAATAGATTCCTACTTTTATCATTAAAAAAATAAAGTATCAATCACTCAATGGAAAGTAGAAAACAAGAAATTAATGAAGGGTTGAGACAATACTAGAGCTACATAAAATCTGTTAGGATTTCTTTATGTAATTTGAATTATGCAACACCATGTCTGCATGTATATGATATGGAATCCACCACTAGAATTGTTGGATCTCGATCACCACATGTACTAGAAAATGGGACACTCGCTACCTTCATCTTGAAAATATAAGTACCAGTATTTACAGTCTAGATTGGTGCTGTTGTCCAATAAAATATGAAAATGTGTATGTATGGGTATAATACAAAAATATTAATCTGTATTATTAACATACATATATGGGGGGGGGGGGGGGGGGGGGTGATGTTCCATATCCCCCCTCCCCTTTTTTTTCCTGGTCTACTCTACAAATACTAGTAAATCTGCTTGTACAGTTGATTACAATGTACCTAGTCTTGAATTCATCTTTTTTTCAGAAAAAAGAAAATGTTTACCAGTAAGTATGGAAGAGGTAATGAAAATGAGGTCAGACTGCTTCATGGAACCAAATCGAAGACTGCATTTAAAATATGTAAGGAGAATTTTGACATTAGAATTGCAGGTGAGAATCTTAGCCCCATGTATGGGCATGGGGTGTACTTCGCCACGGAGTCTTCCCTCTCTGATCACTACAGCTCAGAGGAGGAGAGTGATGGACTGAAATACGTGTTAATGGCTCGTGTCCTGGCAGGGAAGATGGGGTATGGAAAACCAGATTTACGGAAACCTCCAGACGACTGCGACTGTGTGGTAGACTACCCATCCAAGCCTCGGATTTACTGCATTTTTGACTACAATCAGCTATATCCAGAATATGTTATAAAATATAAACTAGATACTACCAAGTAAAAGACTGGCACTATGTGACTCTGATAGGAAGTATGTCACAAAATCTGCACATGATTGCAGCGTCGTGGGTAGACTAACTGTAGGAACACCATTCCAATACTCCGGATTTACCACTGTGTTAAACTTCCATGTTGATATGAAATACATGATATAGTTCAATCTTGCTTTCTCAAAGCTATTTTAAATATTATTTTGTCTGAGAGAGAGAGAGTATATGTAAGTTTTTATGGGAAGGAGATTGACATTCCCACAATGAAATAACCCTCACTAACATCATTGACTCGCGAGGCCACTAGAACCTATAGGAAGATATGCTGAATCTTTTAATGCCCCCCAGAAATGGAAGATAGAGGTAGATCTATATTGTGTTGCCTTTCTGTCTGTGTTTAACCTTTATTTTGACTTTTGAAGCACATGTTTCATAGTTGCAGAGACATTGGCTTGGATTGTCGTTGGCATCATGGTATCAAAGGATGTTGCTTTTGGTAGATAAAAATTTTGAATAGGTATTTGGTATTTGCGCCACTTTTAAAGAGGTTGGCCCACAAAAACAAACAATGGAGTTTTCTATCTTAAAATCCATATCCAAAAAAAAAAAAAAAAATATATAAATAAATAAAAATAAAAACGTATCTATATGCTACTGTACCTATGAAGGTTTTGGGAGTTCTAATCAGAGACGAACGATGTGATGAAAGCTTTGTGTTTTAGTTTTAAACAACATGTACATACATCTATATGTAGTTCTCTACACTTTCCATTTGTTTCTCAAATATATTTGTTTCATCCCAAATCATAGCTAGTTCGTAGAACTGTGCAATATACCAAGGTCATCACACACTGTTAGCATGAATGTATTGTAAAGGACTTCTTGTAGGTCCCTTCACATCCTCATATACATGTATTTGTAATAACGCACGTCCCAGAAAAAGGTTCACCAAACAATAGAATCTTAAATGACAAATAGAGTTATTTCCAATTATTAGCACCATATAACCATATGTGTTTGTTTTACAAACTGATAGGTAAAGATGTATTAATATAAGTTGTTTTCTTTTGTGTATGTAAATGAGCATGCTAGGCACCGTCTTTGCTAACCGAGGGTTTTCTGTCCTCTTCGCTTCCCATAGAGCGGAGTGGACCGAAAACCCATGGCAGCAAAGATGGGTAGGCACTATTTGGACTTGCCTGTTTCCCAGGCCCTCCCATTGCTATAACCAGGGACTATATATGGACTAGAGGGGTTGAAGGGTGAGGTATACTCCAGAATACGCGATAGTAAATTTAGTGAAATCAATATCAAATTAAAAAGAAACAGCGGAATTTCTTTGATATACACAGTAATTAATTTTGTTTGAAAAAGTTCAACTCCCAGGGGTACTTTCTGTACTTGGATTATGACAAAGCTCTGACGGAAAAAAAACCCAACCATGGTGACTGTAAGCACGCTGGTGTTGTATTATGCAAGGTGTACCTGTAATGATACGAGTTCGAAGCCTACTTCTGTTTGTTTTATCTATTAAATGCTGTCAGCGACACAGACTCAACACAAAACTGTTCTTTAGGGGAGGGGACGTTATAAGTTAATTGTGTCCAATCTAAAGTTCAATGATCTTTAAAGGGACTTTACTGCTTGTGTGATGTGTAACAGATATCTGTTGAATTGCAATGGCAATTATTGGTACTCAGCTGAAGCCAATTATTATAAAATTCATGCATGGTTTGAGTTACTGTTGGAGATAGATACACCTGAAACTTAGGAGTCACTGCACAATGACTTGCTGCCCAAAAGATCGAGGATTGCTCCTCTTTTGCAGTTCGTTAGAAAACAATTTTTGAGATTCCCAGAATTTCAAAACAAAAACGAACAAGCAAAAAAAAAAAAAAAAAACTCAAATGTTATCCCGGGAGCGGCCCCCAATACCCTATTTTTTGCAGTCTGTTTCAGACAGATGTGGAACTTCAGCTATGTACTCCCGTTTGTTATATACTGGATTCAGATACACATGACGGCAAAAGTTTTATTCAACATCACATATAAAACATTCCTAGATTTCTCATCTCTTTTCCTATATATCGGGTTTTTTTTTTAAATTACAATTATAAGTTAAGGGTTTTCGCGTATTTCTATGTGTAACTGATTTTAAAAGTTCTTAGGAGTGTAAATGGCATACATTTTGGGATACACAGATTGCTTAAGCGTCCCAACATACAGAACCTGTGTCCGATCAAATTAAAGGTCAGTGATCAATGAGATTTTAATGTTTGCCTGATGTGCAACAGATATAATTTAGGCTAACATCGACACTGGCAATCCTGAACACAAGTTACAGGCACGCCAACTGCATTCATTTAAATGTATTTCTTTTATTTACTATGTGGCAAATTTATTAATTTTGGATGCACGATTTGATTACTTTTATATCGTTTCTATGTGCTTGATCGCAAATCACGTAATTTTATTGTTAACTGGATTTATTACAGCTACTGAAAGTTGCAAATGTATTTAGAGAATCTGCATTAATTGGGTATAAGTCGGTATGAAGCGATAAAATGAGAACTCCCCGCCCCAAATTCTAAGCACATCATCGTCCCGCAATAAATATATCACACACGCACTGTCCTGTCTTTGTGGGATCCAGCTTGGGTTTTTTTCCCCCCGGAGCTTGCAATTGTAGTATAGCAATATACACAGATTTTTAATTATTTAAATGTATTTGATGATCTATTTTATAGTGCTATCTTGTTTCCTAAATAATCCGTAAAAGCCTCGTGGTATACTACACACTGTATGGATAGATGAGTAAACTTTCATGCGCTATTTTATTACATTGAAAAATCCATTTGGTTTTAAAAATAATATTCTGAAGTCATTTTTGCTCTAATCAATGTGAAATCAAAAGCATATTATTACAAAACATCTTGGTATGAATTTTAAAGCTTTGACTAATAAATGTAAAGATATGGAAATTGAAAACATCAATTTTAGCACTCTTATCATACACATATTTCCAACGGTTTTGCCTTTGATATCCTTACAAATTGTAATCCTGAGCGCGCTGCAGATGTAGACAATGCGCGTATGAATCTTGATAAATGTAGTACGTCTACTCTAATGGCTGGAAATTCCGGGGAAAAAGAAGAAAAAGATTTTATTTTTGAAGGTAGGAGTTGTGTAAGGTCTACCTTTCCCGTTTCTCAAACATTTTAGACAATTGTGAAGTCATCTTCGAAGACGATTGCCCCATTTACAAAATCAAAGCAATTGCCTGGAAACTGCCCCCCCTCCCCCCCCCCCCCCCCCCTAGCCTTTGTATGATGGGAAGGGGGTCGATTTGCATTGCGGGAGTAGTCAACGGACAAACTCCTCAGTTATATTGACCAGTTTTGTCTGATTATAAAGACTTCTACAATAATTCTAGATTCCGATGGATAACGATCACGATGACATATAGTTCTATTTCATTTTAAACACGAATACGCAAGTTCCGAGATATCAGCTCTTCTGTGACCGAGGCACTTCAATATTCTGTTTGACGCTTGGGTGGGTACAAGATGTATACATATATTATAGACTAGCTATATAAATAACAATAATAGTTCTGAAAGTGTAAATTTTGTTTATATCAGCCGTTGGTATACATTAAACTGACCATATGAAGAAGAATATTTGTTTGAATTAGGCCATTTAATTAGATATTAATTTATTTTTTATTTCTTCTTCTGCATGAGTGATATTTTAATCAAAGAAAGATGGTGATTATCGATTTTTATTTGATCTATTTTATCATCAAACAAGAGGTACTGTGAGCAATGCTCACTAAGAATACCCCCCGCTTACCCCAATCTCCCAAAGGGTGTTGGTAATAGGTAAAACTTCAGTATTATGATCCAAAAGGTATCTAGGAACACAGCATCTCCATGCGATGAAAAAAGCCATTAAAGAATTTAAATGGAAACCATATTGCTACTTCGATGTCCAGTGCGCGTGACCTTTGACCTTTTGACCCCAAAATCAATAGGGAACATCTTCATCCCATGGGTAGTCCATATGTATGATACGGTGACTGTAGGTGGAAAGGATAACGCTTTAGAGCCCGGAAACCATATTGCTACTTCAATATCCAGTGCGCTTGACCTTTGACCTTTTGACCCCAAAATCGATAGGGAACATCTTCATCCCATGGGTAGTCCATATATATGATGTGGTGACGGTAGGTGGAAAGGATAATGCTTTAGAGCCCGGAAATCATTGCGTCTACAGACGGACGGACGGACAGACAGACGGACAACCCGATTCCAGTATACCCCCCACAACTTGTTGCGGGGGGTATAATAATCATAAACTTACTAAAATTGTATGCCCCAGCAGTTTGGATGGTTGTATGATGTCTGATAATCATCCTTTAGGCAATATGTGAAGGCATCGATAAGCATTTGTACCCACCGCTTGTGGACGAAAGGATGTTTGCGTCTCACTGTGCGTAAGAGTTCTACAAAGGGAAAGAACTATTGGGCAACTCGGAAATTGCGTATTGCAAAGTCACATGAACTATTTTCGCATTTAATGATAGCATCAGTTATACACATCATTTTTTCAAGTTATGGACATCAACTATGATTTAGTTTTTACAGTTCCCCACATCACCCCGCTTTTTGTACAGTTGATTGGATTAAACTATGACACAATATCTGTTTTTTTAAATTTCAAAACTAGTAACACATCAATTAAAACACGAAAAAATAATCCTTTATTAATACGAAATCAACAATAATAATTTTCAGCCACATCAGCTTCATCCATCTTAGGATGTTCGTAACTGCAGTTACAGATATCACATTGACCCCTGTGAGAGGTGGGACCAGGTGCCTACGAGGAGTAAGTACTACCTGTTGACTGGTCAAACCGGCCGTGAGCCCACTATCTTGATCAGGTAAGCAGAGTTATCCGTGGTCCAAATAAGTATATAAGAACGGCCTAACAATTGGTATGAAACACGTCAGGTAGCAGAGGATAGTTTCGAACTACAACTCAAATGTCTTTAAAAAGGGAGATGCTCCATATTTGAAGCGATAAATATGTGTAAAAATGTGCAGAATAATACTTTAGGATACATGTCAAGGGGGGAAAAAGCAACGTAGGTGTCTCCCATCTTCACAAGTCAAGGGTTACTGATTCGTTACCTCGCACTAACCAATAACCCTTGACTTGTGAAGATGGATGTCTCCATGATTCTTTTAATATATCATATAGATGGGTAAAAATGTCGATTAGTTAACTCGTCCTTCCTGAGATTAATATTAATTTTGCGCATTGTGGATCAGCCCATTGGTCGAATAGGACGTGTCCAAATTAGCTCCCTAGAAAACATTGATTAACAAGTCAAAAATACCAAAAGCAATAAACATGTACATAATGTAGAAATACGCATGTAGATTTCGTGTGGTTTTAGTGCTAGTGGTTTTGGGTTGGTTTTTTGTGCGTATATCTTTGGTCATCTTATTAAACCTTTTCGTTTATCCTGAGGAAGGGACATGTCGTCCCGAATTAGTGTTTTTTATAAATCTTGTATTATATCTCCCTTCAAAGGAGATAGATTTTTTCGTTGTCAGTTTTATCATTATCATAAATGGCTCGTTAAAAACATCTAATGAAATATGATTTAAACATCGAAAGAGTGATACATGAATGAGTGATAAAAGAATTTTTTTTTATAAAAAATTCTAGAGTCCATATTTTGCGGTGATTTGATGCATGAAATGAATATCTTAAAAAAAAAACAAAAAAAACAAAAAAAAACCACCACCTATGCCTAAACGACTCGGAATAATTTAGTATGTGTATTTTCAGGGGGGAAAACATAGAAAAGAGTTTGTTTTAATGTTAATAATGTTATGTTTGGTAAAACGCCTCTCAGGTTGTGTAATAAAGTTGTTAATTTCATAACTCTGTACACCAAACTATATAGTCCCGTGGGGATCCAGGTTGAAATAGGTCATCAGTACCCCTTGCTTGTCGAAAGAGGCGACTAAATGGGGAGGTCCTTCTTTTCGGATGAGACCGCAAAAACCGAGGCCCCGTGTCACAGCAAGTGTGGTACGATAAAGATCTCCCTTTGCTCAAAAGACGTAAGCGCCGATCATAGGCCTAAATTTTGCAGCCCTTCGCCGGAAATGGTGGTGAGTAAAAGATTCGCGAGTGGGACTTCAAACAATATACAACCAACCAAACACACAATATATTTTCAATTGTTCAAAACTAAAGTCGTCATATTACTGGACTGGTACATTATCTGTTTTTGAAATACAAAGTTGAAAAGTTTTGAAATTTGACAGACTTTGGGCAAACTGGAAAGCCATCTTTGATTTGTAACTTAAAAAATGAAGTATATATATATATATATATATATATATATATATATATATATATATATATATATTCAATAAATTCTTTTTTCTTGGTATCGGGGTAGAATAAAGTCAAAAAATAAAATCCAATTACTCAAACTTTTATCTATAGCGCTTTCGCCCTGCGGGCTCGTCAGTAGATTTTTAAAAATCTACTGACGAGCCCGCAGGGCGAAAGCGCTATAGATAAAAGTTTGAGTATATTGGATTTTATTTTTTGACTTTATATATATATATATATATATATATATATATATATATATATATCCAACTGTACTGGGTGCTTGGAGTGCGAAATGATGTTAAAATGTAAAATGCAGAAAAATCTCCATTACTTGTACTGAGGATCATGAGAATTTGAAAAAAAGAATAAATGATAAATTGAATTTTCAGCGATTGTAGAGTTGAGGTCATATACATGTATGTGCCAAATCGTATTTAATTAAATCTTTAATGCAGAAAACGTCACAATTTTGTAGCCTACACATATTTTTTTTCCAATATCTTTTTATACATAAATAATTTGAAAAGACAAACAATCTTCATAGTTAATAATGAGACCTATACTTAAGGGACAGCCACTTAAATAAAGGGACCGAAAGGGGTAAAGTTTATTTTCTAAATTTCTCAAAAACGAAAGAGAATTTGTTAAGCATTATTGAAGCTAAGTTGTTTGTTCTAACGTTTGATTTAAAATCTAAGTGTTGATGTCAGGAAAATGATCAATGATTACGTAATAATTGATTGATAGAGGAATATTGTATGAAAGATTGATGCTCTCTATCTTATTACATGAAGAAATACATTGTACCGATTTATATAATTCTATATAGAAATCCCCTGGGCATTCGGGTTAGAATAGGTCTTCAGTACCCTCTTGCTTGTCGTAAGAGGCGACTAAATGAGGCGGTCCTTCGGATGAGATCGCAAAAAACCGAGGTCCCGTGTCATAGCTGGTGTGGCACGGTAAAGACCCCTCCCTGCTCAATGGCCATAAGCGCCGAGCATAGGCCGAAATTTGGCAGCCCTTCACCGGCAGTAGTGACATCTCTACATGAGTGAAATATTCTCGAGAGGGATGTTAAACAATATTCAATCAATCAATCTATATAGAACAAACAGTGCTTAGGATGTTATTCTAAATAATGTGCAAGCTTGCGACACCATTAACGGAATATCCGGCTCAGTTCCTTATGACCTTGACGTTTTAAACTTGGTATTACGGGGGTCTTTTGAATATGACCTTGAAAATGGGGTTCGTTTCACAGCAGGCGTTTGTACGTTACAGAACCCGCACTACTCAGTATGGCCATGAGGACTAAGCATGTCTAAATTTGTACTTCCCCTACAGCTAGTGATGTCTCGATATGAGTGAGAAATTCTCGAAGGGGCGTCACCTAAACAATACAAACATCCTATGAGAGATGACCTATAAAGTGGAGTCCCGTGTTGCAAAAGGCGTTGACACATTAAAGAACCGTCACTGCTGCGGCCATGAGCGCTAAGCATAGGTCTAAATTTACGGTACTTCACCTACAGCTGGTGACGTTCTCAGTACGAGTGAAACGTAAAAGAAACCAAACAAAACCTTAATCACGGAGTCCCATTTCGCGACAGGTGTTTGGACGCGACAAAATCCCCACTGTTACGACCACGAGCGCTACGCTTATCTACTTCACTACATCTAGTGATGTCTCGATATGAGCGAAAAAATTGTTGATGGGATTGATTGATGGTATGTTGTTTAACTACCGAGAGATTTTCACTGATATGGAGACGTCACCACTGCCGGTCAAGCGCTGCAAAATTTAAGCCTGCACGGCCTTTGAGCAGAAAGGGATCTTTATCGTGCCACACCTGTCGTGACATGGGACCTCGGTTTTTGCGGTCTCGCCCCATTCAGTCGCCTCTTACGACAAGCAAGGAATACTGAGGACCTATTCTAAACCGGATCCCCTCGGGTAGGCATACATGTACGAACATCGTATGAGAGATGACTTAATGAAAATATTGTCAAGGGCAATAACTGCTACAGTGCTATGCTATTTCCTCCAATGCAGGTCTCTTATGAATACAATCCCAGATATCCACAATTAATGTATTAAAGGCGAAAATAAGAACAACAATCTCATAACTCCTACAAGCAATACAAAATAGAGAGTTGTATACTTTTGTATAATTGCTTATAGGCGTTATGAGATTACTGTTCGTTATCTTCACCTTTCATCTAATAGGGTGGGACTAAGCATTGACAAGTCCAAAATCAAAAAACATGAAGTCTGCGATGTAAATATGTCTGTAGATTTATTGTAGTGTTAGTGCTAGGTGTATATACATACATTGTATATGTATTTTTGTTGTTGTTGTATTCTCTGTTAATACTGACCATTTTATGTAAACCCTTTTGTTGTTGTTGTTGTTGTATTCTCTGTTAATACTGACCATATGTAATTATACACCCTTTTGTTTTTTCTGAAGAAGGGGCATATCGTCCCGAAAATTTGACAATCTGGTTGTTTGTGTCGTTGGTTATTTTTAGTGCGTTGTATATATATATACATATATATGTGTGTATATATATATATATATATATATGTGTGTGTGTGTGTGTGTGTGTGTGTGTGTGTGTGTGTGTGTGTGTGTGTGTAAAATACTTATATGTATAATAACCAACGACGCAAACAACCAGATTGTCAAATTTTCGGGACGACCCTTTCTTCAGGACATTTTAGTACATTATTAAAACAAATCAAATTGATAGCACTATGCTGTAGTCTCAAAGTTTTGATACCTTAGAATCTTGATTTGAACACCCCCCCCCCCCCGAACACACACACACACACACACACACACACACACACACACACACACACACACACACACACACACACACACACACACACGTAAATAGACATCGTCACGGCTGAAACGTGCGCTCTTCTTCTCTTTCACCCGTGGGTGAAGAGGAAGAGGAGCGTACATTTCAGCCGTGGCTTGTGACGATGGTAAACAGGGAGAGCTCACTGATGGTAAACAGATAGCTACCAACTGAACCAGAGCATCACAAACTGTAATTCACAACATGTCTATTTCTCGGTAACATTTAGGATTAAAACAATGTAGATGTATGTATATGAAATTGTTTTTTGTTATCTATTTTCTAGATTGTATACTCAGTATAACTATTGGATTTTCTAGAATTGTCATGTTTTAATTATTCTTGTTTTTAGATTGGAATCATTACAAAAATTATTTTGATTTTGATATCATTAATATATATTATCATTAATTATTCAATAGGGGGAGGGGAACTGACAGACGTAAAATAGGAGTATGGGGTGACGTATCATTCAGTGTCATCAGTGCACTCGCTAAGCGCACACATATTCATTACATTTCTTACCGATATATATCTGTATTCATCAAATGATTTTGTATGAAATATCACGACTTTAAAGGGATTTTGAAATTTGAACCTGGAATCGGAATTCTCGTGGACGCACAAGCCTTTGTAATGCACAAATACGTATATGAGCGGATCTAACATATAATCAGGCATTAATTAGATTGTTGTAAATTAGGCCCACAATAGTTTGATCCCCGTTTCCACCACTCAGTGTGCCAGCTATATTTTCCTATATTCTTTTAAAGGGACATAGACACGATTGGACTTGAAAATTTTCAAATCTTATTTTTCCATTTCTAATGTTTATACTGATTAACTAAGGTATTTCTAATGGTCAGTAAAAATTTGAATGTCAGCTATCGAGTTACAAGAGAGATACAGAGTTCACAATTCTTTGTTATGTAAACAAGGCACGAGCCATGTTTTTTTTTTATTTAAATAGGTTAAATATATCAGTAAAAGTTTTGTTTAAAGCAGATTTTTTTTCAATTTACAAATTAATTTTATATGATATATAATTTTGTTAGAAATTGGACAGGGAGCATTTTTTAAAACTAAAGTTTGTCATGATATCCCATGACCTCAAAGAGGACTATGGGGTCAAAGGTCATATAAACACACATTTTTGCAATCTTTTTTCTCTGAAATATGAATATTACGACCCCTCGCACTAGATTAGTCAAAAATAGGAAATTCTAAATGTATGAGCTGATGTGTCTTTTATAATACTACAAAAACATCACAATCAAATTAATCAATTTTGTTGAAAAATAAATATTTTTGGTTGCTAAGTAACAACACTCATAGTACAATTTTGACCATAATTTGCCTTTCTGCATCCATTCGACACAATTTAAACATACTTACATTGCATGATGATTAGTAAATGTCACATTATTTCAAAAAACATAATCTTTGAACAGATCTTCATCAAAAAATACGGTGAAAAGAATTAAGGTCAAATGTCATAAAATGGAAACTTCGTACTTTATATACATATCCATCATTTTCTAATAATATGACGTTTTGTCATTATGTTCCACTAAATACAAAAAATATTGCAACATTAAAACAATGATCTTTACTGTTAATTTAAAATAATCTTAATTTTTTTGTATTCAAATACAAATGTACATTCATATCTGGTTGCTAAGCAACAACACCATATCAAATGTTATGAAAAAGTACTACCCGTTTTTCCTCCCCAATTTTTGAAATTGAAATCAAATTAGATTACTTTAAAATTACCCCCCCCCCTCCCTCCCCCAAGAAAATCCTTATAAACGTACAATGCTATCCTTACAGTTTTCAAATATGACCTTAAAAACGGAGGTCCCGTGTTGCTGCAGGCGTTGACACATTAAAGAACCTTCCCTATATCATGACCGTAAGCGCTAAGCATAGGTATAAATTTGTGGCACTTCACCTAAAACTGGTGACGTCTCAAATATTAGTAAAAATTTCGACGGAACATAAAATAAACACCTAACAACCAAACAACCTTACAGTTTTGTTGAACTCTTACCGTGGCCAAACGTCATTTGGATACAACCATTCCTACGCAGGATACAATCTTGCATTGAACACAGAGTACAACCAACCTTACGGCAATTTACTATGGAGAATGTAGTTGTCCGTGAGTAGGGGTTAGGAAGTGGACCATGATTTTCTTTATATAGATAATTTTTAATGATTATATAGCCTATCAGATGACGCAATGAATTCTGGTTCGAATGATGAATAGAATTCGGTCAGATCCCCTACCACTTGCTCAAACACTTCAACACAGTTAGAAAATTTCGTGTAAATTGGTCTTTCGTTCGTTTTCTTCATAATTTTAGAGAGGAAAAAAAAAACAAAAAACAATAAAAAAAAACAACAAAAAACAAAAAAAAAACAAAAAAAAAAAACAAAAAAACAAAACAAACAAAACCTAAACTTCAATTACATCAGTGAAAAGACAACATCATTACAAATGTACACCATAAACATCAGGAAGAAAACTTTGCGATTAAGACGTTTATTAATGATAATTAAAATATAACGCTGGATACAACCATTCTAAGAAAGTTAAACGTATAACGGTTATTATTAACCACTCCTAATACATTGACAATCTGCAACGATGCATGGTTTTTAATATGTCTATTGTTATGTCATTGGCGTTTTCTTTGTTTTAATATTTAATGTTTGAATATTGAACTTCATTGTTTATTACAAGGTATATGACGTAAATTATAACTGTTCCAAAGGAAAGAAAGATTTCAAGAGGGTTTTAGTACTACATTCCATGTCACAATTTTCAATAGCATGTAAACCATAGGGACCAAGCTCGTTGTGTTAATACCACAAAAATTAATTTATTCGTCTATCAATTCTTAACGTCTCCAATTGAGTGGAGATTTTTTCTATCAGTGGGGCCCCTCGGGGATTCGGATAGAATAGCTATTCAATACCGCTTGCTTGTCGTACTAAGAGGCGACTAAATAGGACAGTCCTTCGGAACCGAGGCCCCGTGTCACAGCTGGTGTGGCACGATAAAAATCCCTCCTTGCTCGAAGGCCATAAGCATATGCCCAACTTTTCCTGTCCATCATCGGTAAAGGTGACCAAAGGCACCTGAAGTGTGGATAGCTTGTATAAATCTTACATACATCTGTACATACCCCCCCCCCCCTTCAAGAATGAAATTAGTTTTATACAAAAGAAATGATCAAACCAAAATATGTTATTTCCCCACCGATCACCCTCATAGATCGTTCTGAATAGTCAGTTTCTATCTACTGTAAGCTTTTGAGATGACCACTTGTGAGATACTAATATTAGTCTCTCACAAGTGGTCATCTCAAACGACTTATCAGAGTGATCGGTGGGAAAATATCATATTTTGGATATATTATTGGTTCTGTTTAAAAATAATTTCACTCTAGAAGGGGGTATGTACATAAGATCTATACAAACTATCCACACTTCAGTTGTCTGTGATGGTGACGTCTCCATGAAAGGCGAAGATAACGAACAGTGATCAATCTCATAACTCCTATAAGCAATACAAAATAGAGAGTTGAGTAAACACGGACCCCTGGATATACCAGATGTGGGATCAGGTGCTTAAGAGGAGTAAACATCTCCTGTCGACCGGTCACACCCGCCTTGAGCCCTATATCTTGATCAGGTAAACGGAGTTATCCGTAGTCAAAATCAGTGTGCAAAGAACGACCTACCAATCGGCATGAAACACGTCTGACAGCATTTGACCCAATGGTAGGTTGTATTGGCAATCTAGATCGTTATAACGACCATAGAATTTGCGAAATGCTGACTCTTTAAACGAGACTGTTGGAACCCCTGCACCATCAACTTGTTTATCAGTTGCCTGCTTCGAGTTAAAAACTGACCATACGCAGATCAAGCTCTTGCGTATCAAATCAGTTGAGAGATGTAAACACCATTTGCAGGTGATAATGGAATATTGCTACATAAATATGGGAAGTTAACGATGGAGAAGTTGAAATCACTCTGTTTGTCGTGAAGTTGAGTTGTTAGTTTGTCGTTAATATCTACTTTCAATAAAATATCTAAGTATGAAGCAGAAGTGGACGACCCTGTGGTGTCTTTTATTTCGAGTTCACTGGGATATATTGAATCGACATATGAATGAAAATTATCATTGTTAATAGATAATACATCGTCGATATGTCTAAATGTCGAATTGAAGGCCGCGACAAGAGATTGTTTTTCACGTAGAAGTTTCTGAACAAATTCTGCTTCATAGGAATATAAAAACAGTTCAGCTAAC